>NC_135987.1:14166663-14259163 GCF_053455715.1 Rhinoraja longicauda
TCACCACCCTCTGACTATAAACAAATTTCTCCCCATCTCCTTCCTAAAAGAACGTCCTTTAATTCTGAGGCTGTGACCTCTAGTCCTAGATCCTTCTGCCAGTGGAAACATCCTCTCCACATCCACATCTGCCAGTAGGTGTGTGGAGAGACCTTTCACCAGGTGCTTGTCAGAACAAACCAGCTCTTGAGATAGACCACCAGATAGTGTGAGCCCCTCCCGGTGTATCCCCAACGATTGTTTGGATCAAAAATCATTACTCAGAACTAAGTGGAAAAGAGAGGAATTTGTGATCGGATCAGTGGACAAGGTGGCTGCTCCAGGAATCTGGTATCTATACTTCCCTTGGTGTACAGGCCATTGATTCCTATACCTCTCCTTTCCCTTTCCCCTGACTCTAGTCCGAAGAAGGGTCTCGCCCCGAAACGTCACCCATTCCTTCTCTCCAGAGACGCTGCCTGTCCCGCTGAGTTACTCCAGCATTTTGTGTCTGTCTCCGGTGTAAACCAGCATCTGCGGTTCCTGCCTAGCTGTTGATCGTGACCTGTTCAAACGTCCCAAACCGGTCTTGCAGTTCAGAGACTCTGTAAAGGTTTTCTTCGCTTGCGAGTCAGTTGTTCCACAGCCAGGTGCCCACAATGGATGACAATGGTCAATAGGTGCAGGAGGAGGTCATTCGGTCCTTCGAGCCAGCACCGCCATTCATTGTGATCATGGCTGATCATTCACAATCAGTACCCCAATAACAGGCAGCATCTTGTTATGTTCGGGTTATTAAGTGGTTTTACACCAGTAATCGTTGAGATGCAGATCTGTGAGGCCATTCTTGCTGTTCCAGTATCAACCCCTTCTTTTACCAGAGCTCCTAGAAAAACGTTCAATTAATAGAGTGGAATAAAATAGATATCAATTTGCTATTGCGGGCGTGCAGCGTAGGTTTACTAGGTCAATTCCCGAAATGGCGGGACTGTCATATGTTGAAAGACTGGAGCGACTAGGTTTGTATACACTGGAATTTAGAAGGATGAGAGGGGATCTTATCGAAACATATAAGATTATTAAGGGGTTGGACACGTTAGAGGGAGGAAACATGTTCCCAATGTTGGGGGAGTCCAGAACCAGTGGCCACAGTTTAAGAATAAGGGGTAGGCCATTTAGAACGGAGATGAGGAAAAACTTTTTCAGTCAGAGTTGTAAATCTGTGGAATTCTCTGCCTCAGAAGGCAGTGGAGGGCAATTCTCTGAATACATTCAAGAGAGAGCTGGATAGAGCTCTTAAGGATAGCGGAGTCAGGGGGTATGGGGAGAAGGCAGGAACGGGGTACTGATTGAGAATGATCAGCCATGATCACATTGAATGGCGGTGCTGGCTCGAAGGGCCGAATGGCCTCCTCCTACACCTATTGTCTATTGTCTATTGTCTATGTCGCCTTGTGGGAAGGTACAGGGAGCATTCACAGCATGTCTGTCATTCTCTGTTTTGAGTCTTTTTACACAAAGGTGTCTCTGTTTTCCCTGCATTCCCCACTCCTTAGTGAGGAGAGAGAGTTATTTGTGAAGGCTCGACATGTCTTGAGGGTCAGTTTACTCACAATCTTCACTATCAACGTTTCTTCCATTTTGTTCACTGCATCCGTTTAATTTTCCGAATCGAATCCCTAAACTGGTTCTTGCGTGTCTTGTCAGCTTATCCCTGGATACTAACAGTATCGTATTTTTGTTTAGTTCATTTCATTTTTCATCATTTATTAAGTTTCTTTTTTATTTTCCTCATTGATTTTACTTTCGTTTTCTTTTTAACAGATAAAAAGCTATTAAATGAACCCAGAAACTCTAGTAAGTTTCCATTTCATTATTTCAAAGTCATTCTGTTTCTTTTGGTCATGTTCGACAAGCAGGTGGGTGTGTGCGTGTGACAAACATTGGGACCGGCACAAGGGTTTCCTGGTGTTTGCTAAACCCCCTGTGAGATGAAGGTAAAGGAACGAGAGGTAGGGTGGGAGGGAGGGAGAGGGGGAGTGAAGGGGAGTGAGAGTGAATGTGGGCAAATGGTGTGAATGAGCAGAAGAGGGAGCAAAGGGAGAGAGAGAGAGAGAGAGAGAGAGAGAGAGAGAGAGAGAGAGAGAGAGAGAGAGAGAGAGAGAGAGAGAGAGAGAGAGAGAGAGAGAGAGAGAGAGAGAGAGAGAGAGAGAGAGAGAGAGAGAGAGAGGGAGGGAGGGAGGGAGGGAGGGAGGGAGGGAGGGAGGGAGGGAGGGAGGGAGGGAGGGAGGGAGGGAGGGAGAGAGAGAGAGAGAGAGAGAGAGAGAGAGAGAGAGAGAGAGAGAGAGAGAGAGAGAGAGAGAGAGAGAGAGAGAGAGAGAGAGAGAGAGAGAGAGAGAGAGAGAGAGAGAGAGAGAGAGAGAGAGAGAGAGAGAGAGAGAGAGAGAGAGAGAGAGAGAGAGAGAGAGAGAGACAGACAGACACACCTTGTAGTAACAGGTAGAGTTGCTGCCTTACAGCGCCGGAGACTCAGGTTCGATCCCGACTGCGGGCGCTGTCTGTACGGAGTTTGTACGTTCTCCCCGTGACCGCGTGGGATTTCTCCGAGATCTTCGATTTCCTCCCACACTCCAAAGACGTGCAGATATGTGGGTTAATTGGCTTGGTGTATGTGTAAATTGTCCCTAGTGTGTGTAGGATAGTGTTAATGTGCGGGGATCGATGGGCGGCGCGGATTCAGTGGGCCGAAGGGCCTGTTTCCGTGCTGTATCTCTGAACTAAACTAAATTAAAACTGATTCTCTTTGATCCCTGCCTATTGGTGACCAATCAATGCTAAAACGTGTGTAACACTGATTGCCATGTTAGTCCAACTCCCTAAGGACTGATGTACATGAAATTAGTGATGCAATTCTCGTCTTGACTGTTGAAGCAAAGGCATTAACAAATCATTTTTTTTCATGTAACCTTGCAGATCTAATGAGATAAAGGAGCAAAAAAATTGAAACTATCTTGTACTGATGATCGACACGAAACGCTGGAGTAACTCAGCGGGTCAGACAGCATCCCTGGTGAAAAGGAATAGGTGACGTTTCGGGTCGAGACCCTTCTTCTGAGATCCTTTTCTCCAGAGATGCTGGCTGACCCGCTGAGTTACTCCAGCATTTTGTGTCTATGGTTTAAACCATCGCCTTGTATTGGTGTGCTTGTGTTGGATTTCGGGGCTGATTTCCAACTGCTGCGGATCCCTTGATCTGTACCAAATTATGCACATCACATATTCTTTAATAGCTTTGGATCTTTACGACCCACAGTTGGTCATTCAGCCCATCATGCCTGTACCTGGTGCAAACAGCTACCCAACTGGTCGCACTTTCTAGTCCTTGATCTGTAGCCTTGGGTGTTATTGCTTTGCGTTGTGTTTGTCAAATGCACCATGCCCGAACAGGTATAATGAAAGCTTTACTGGGACATCAATAACAACAATAGATGATGAGATTTACCAGGTTAATTAGACCGTGACTGTGCAAAATATGGAGGGCTGTTAGGGTTGTGGGTGAGGGGTTAGTTTCGTTTAATTTAGAGATACAGCGTGGAAACATGCCCTTCGGCCCACCGAGTCCGCGCCGACCAGCGATCCCCGCACACTAACGCTATCCTACACATGCGTGCGACAGCTTACTATGAAAGCAAGCCGATTAACCGACAAACCCTTACATTTTTGGAGCGTGGGAGGAAACTGGAGCTCCCGGAGAAAACCCATGCAGGTCACAGGGAGAACATCCAAACTCCGTACAGACAGCACCCGTAGTCAGGACTGATGGGAGGAAGGAGTTCACATAGCTGCAGGTCACAGTTCTCAGACTCCTGTACCACCCTCTCTGGTCGCAGTGAGACGAGCAGTGGTGATGTGGGTCTTTGAAGACACTAGCTGCTGACTTGAGTAGGAAGGACTGCCTAGTACTGTCTTCTTGAGGCAGTGCCTTCTGCAGATCCCTTTGAGAGTGGGAAGGTCAGTCCCCGTGAAGAGGAAAGAGACAAAGGGATATACTGATGGTTTTGGTTGTTACGTGAGGATAGGAGACCTGTTTGGAGCAAAAGCATCAGAATGGACCTGATGGGATGAAGGTAGAAACAAGGAACTGCAGATGCTGGTTGACATAAAAACTCCAAAGACGTACAGGTATGTAGGTTAATTGGCTGGGTAAATGTAAAAATTGTCCCTAGTGGGTGTAGGATAGTGTTAATGTGCGGGGATCACTGGGCGGCACGGACTTGGAGGGCCGAAAAGGCCTGTTTCCGGCTGTATATATATGATATATGATATGACACAAAGTGCTGGAGTAACTCAGCGGGTCAGGCAGCGTCTCTGGAGAACCTGGAGAGGTGACATTTCAGAAGGGTGCTGACCTGGAATGTTTGCTTGTCCATGTTCTCCAGAGATGCTGCCTGGCCCGCTGGAGTCACTCCAGCACTCTGTGTCCTCTTGGCGGGACGAATGACCTGATTCTGTGTTGTCAGTGCTCTGTGTTATGGTCCAATGCTTGGGGACTTTTGAAAGATTCCGCCCCGGGCAGCAAATAAAAGAAATGTCGCTGAATCTTCACGCATGGCCAATGCCAAAGAGAGCCCACTAAAACGGAGATGTGAATTTCGAGTAGTTGCAATAATTTGTAGACTCCTGTTTACTGCTTGTCCTTGAGCCTGACGTTCCATTGTAACATGTTGCTGCAGTGTCTCTCCAGATTGAATGCTTACAGTCCGAGCATTGTATCTATAAAGTCTAAAGGATGCAGCGACTGTCCTCATTATTAAAGGCTAGTGCGAGTGGCTTATTTGTGTGGAACAAGCCATGTCAAGTACATTTAGTGAAAGGGCACTAGGCTAAAGATCAGGCTCGGTCTCTCTGAGTGGCTCCTCAATCAAGTTGAACCTCTGGCTCACTGACAATTAAAACGTCCTTCACCTCTTCATCCTGAAAGAATCTCCAGGATGCTCTGCCTCAAAAAGGCAGCTAATACCATCAAGGACCCCACACCACCCTGGCCACTCTTTCATCTCGCTGCTACCATCGGGAAGAAGATTTTGGAGGCTGAGATTTGGTGACCACCAGGTTCAAGAATAGCTTCTTCACCTTCAACCATTGGGCTCATGAACACCCAGAACCATAATCCGACTTCAGCAACGACCTACGTTGTTATCCGTTACACCATGTGCATTGGCTTTGCACTATTGTTGTCTGGTTACCTAGTATTACTCAGTTTAGTTAATTGTCACATGTATCGAGGTACAGTGAAAAGCTTTCGTTGGGCGGTAACCAGCCAGCGGAAAGACAATACATGATTACAATCGAGCTATTCACAGCGTACAGATACATGATAAGGGAATGACGTTTAATGCAAGTTAAAGCCGGCAAAGTCCGATCAAGGATAGTCCGAGGGTCCCCGATGAGGTAGATGATAGTTCAGGACGACTCTCTGGATGCGGTAAGATGGTTCAGCTGCCTGATAACGGCTGGGAAGATTATTAATGTATTGCACGATTGCTTGTTGTGATTGCGTTAATGGTCGTGTGAAGCTTCGGCAAGTCAGGATTTCATTGTTCCTCTCCCGGTACATGAGACCGCTGAACGCTCTTGACTCTTGCCTTCCCTTGATCTCAATAGCCGCGGATTCGGCTGGCGACGTGGCCCTGTACGCGGGTCTGATCGTGGCCGTCTTCATCTTCGTGGTTATCATGCTGGTGCTCGGCATCATTGTGTACAAGCGCAGTTGCCGAGACTTCGACACCGACATCACCGACTCCTCGGCCGCCCTGACCGGGGGCTTCCAGCCCGTCAACTTCAAGACAGCCAGGCAGGGTAAGTGAAAGGCAGCGCCTCGCCCACGGCATTTACTCCCCCCGCCACTGTTGCATCCAACCGCAGACAACAGAATGCTGGGGTAACTCAGCAGGACAGGCAGCATCTCTGGAGAGGAGGAATGGCTGAGGTTTCCTGTCGAGAACCTTCTTCACACTTATTCAGCTGCCAGATATACCATGGTTCTTCACAGCAGGAAAGATTTGCATTCCTGAAGAGCCTTTCCCAACCTCAGGATCTCAGATAAGACCTTAAGACGTAGCAGGATTAGGCCATTCAGCCCATCGAGTCTACTCTTCATAAGTTTGAGGAGCAGGATTAGGCCATTCAGCCCATCGAGTCTACTCTTCATAAGTTCAAGGAGCAGAATCAGGCCATTCAGCCGATCGAGTCTACTTCGCCATTCAATCATGGCTGGCCTATCCATCCCTCTCAACCCCATTCTGCAGCCCTCTCCCCGTAATCTTTGACCCCTCCTTGCTAATCAAGAACCTATAACTCTCCGCTTTAAAACCCCCTTGGCCATCACTGCCATCTACAGCGATGAATTCCACAGATTTCCCATTCTAGAAATCATTGATGCAGAATTAGCAAACAATATTTGAAAGATATTTGAGCAGATATATGGACAGGGAAGGATTTGAGGGATCTGGGCAAGTACTGGCAAATGGGACTGCTGGCAAGGATGGGGCACCTTGGTCGGTGTGGATGAATTGGGTCGAGAGTCCTGTTTTTGTGCTTCAAGGCTCCATGACTCTATATCTTGGAGCATCTTGTACACCAAGTAGTCAACATACAATAGGTGCAGGAGTAGGCCATTCAGCCCTTCGAGCCAGCACCGCCATTCGCTGTGATCATGGCTGATCATCCACAATCAGTACCCCGCTCCTGCCTTCTCCACAAGCTTAGATGAGGCATCTTGGTCGCCATGGACGAGTTAGGCTGGTGGCCCTGTTTCCGTGCTGTATGACCCTACGATTCTACTCGTATGCATCTAGTCTTTCAGGCAGGCCCCTCACCTTACCTTTAACAGCACATTACACAAAGCAAGAAGCTACATGTGTCTGAAGGAGCAGGCATTAAGCCAACCCAACATGTCCAATCACACGCATTCCCTACACATTTGCCCCCTCCTTCCTCCATGCCGCCTGCTGCAAGTTAACCTCGATATCTCTCTCTTTCGCACACAGTTGCCTCCTGCTGCAAGTTAATCTGCAACTCTCTCTCTTTCACAGTTCTGATGGAGGGTCCCACATCAGTAAGGGTCTCGACCCGAAACGTCACCCATTCCTTCCCTCCCGAGATGCTGCCTGACCTGCTGAGTTACTCCAGCATTTTGTGAATAAATCCCACATCAGTAACGTCTGTTTCTCATTCCACAGATCCACCATTTTCAGTTTATGTTTCAGATTTCCAGCATCTGCAGTTTGTTTCTTTAAATTTTAATTCGGTGTTTTAAGTGACAGCTAATTGGGGGTGGGGGGGGGGGGGGGGGGGGGAGAGGAGAAAACATCTCCGTTCTTTCTGGGATCCTTTGCTGTACAGTTCCCTAATTCTATAAATATTGGGTGAAGGCCCACCGTAGTGAAGATGTCCTCACTGCTGTGCTTGGTGAACTAGCAGGGACTTGGTGCTCCAGTCTCTGTATTCCGGATGGAAGCCCAGAGCCCTTGGATTGCAGAGGTGAGCACACCGCCCACTGTCACTGCTGACACGAGCCTTTTCTTTGCTCGATGATTAAAGCTAGTCGCACGCAATCCAAAGCCACGTCATTGCTTTCACCCTGCAAGGGCTTATCTGTGTGCCAGCTGACACCGACAGTGGCAGCATTGAATGCGTGGCAGGTCTATTTAGCTGTTTTGATTAGGTGCCAATACCAATGCAATGCCGTACAATGGTTGGGAGCCGCAACTGTTTGTTAAACGGATTGATTTTCAGTTTCATCGAGTGCAGAAGCAGGAAATGAAAATCGTTTGATATTTTCCATGACGGCTCTGTTGACTGTAAGACTCTGGTTAGGTCAAAGATTTGTTTAGTTTAGTTTAGCTTGGAGATACAGCGTGGAGACAGGCCCTTCAGCCCAAATTGATCAATGATCACCTGTACACTAGTCTGAAGAAGGGTCTCGACCCGAAACGTCACCCATTCCTTCTCTCCCGAGATGCTGCCTGACCTGCTGAGTTACTCCAGCATTTTTGTGAATAAATACCTTCGACCTGTACACTAGTTCTGTCCTACACACTCAGGGCAATTTACAGAAGCCAGTTGACCTACAAACCTACACTTTGGTCTTTGGAGTGTGGAAAGAAACCCGAGCACCCATAAAAAAAGCCCATGTGGTCCCCGGGAGAACATGCAAACTCCATACAGACAGCACCGTAGTCAGGATCGAACCCGGGCCTCTGGCACGATAAAGCAGCAACTCTACCACTGCGCCACTCTTGAATATTGCAATACCTCAGGAGGGTCTTCACCCAATATTTCTAGAATCAGTGAACTGTACAGCAGAAAGAAGGCCATTCAGCCCATCGAACACATTGAAACCTCCTTCCTCAAAGCTCTGGAAATTACCCTCCTTCAAAGTTCTTGTGAACCCATCGCCCAACACCTAATCAACACAGTGCCTTGCATGTAAAATATGAATGGTTAGATCTACAGCTCCCTTGATCTGGAAATGTCAAGCAGAACCATATCCATGTTCTCCGGAGATGCTGCCTGACCCGCTGAGTTACTCCAGCGCTCAGTATTCTTTTGTGTAAACCAGCATCTGCAGTTCCTTGTTTCTCCATCGGAAGTGGAACTAGTTTAGTTTGAGTTTAGTCCATTCTCACGTGTACCGAGGTACAGTGAAAAGCCTTTGTGGCGTGCTAACCAGTCAGGGAAAAGGTTATACTATCAAGCCACCCACAGTGTACAGACACAAGGTTATAGCCTCTGGTCAGCGCGGGCACGTTGGGCCGATCGGCCTGTTTCCACACTGTATGATGCCATGGCTCGCTGGTTCGGACCCCTGCCCAGCCTCTCCTGAGAGCAGAGTAGAGCTAAACATCCCCTTCTGATCAGCCTTGCTGTTCTCACTGGTCAGGTGTAATCCTTTTGTACTGAGAGTGCAATGGTCACTGAGATACAAGAGTGTCTTGGGGATGATGCAGAGTGGAGCCAAGATGTTGATTACTAGTTCCATACCACAATAGTTTGGAAACTTGGATGGGAACCTACAAATGATGGCGTTCCCAGGCAGTTGTCGTCCTCTTGAACCCATGGGTCCGGGAGGTGCTGTCAGAGTGGGCTGGGTGAGTGACAGCAGTGCATTTTGTGGATGGGTCACAGTGAAGCCACTGTGGTGAAGGGAATGAACATTCAGGGTGGTTATTGAGGTGCCAACCAAGTAGCCTTCTTTGTCGTGGAAGGTATCAAGATGCCTGAATGTTCTTTGCTACTCTTTTTGCCGTCCCAAATTAGTTTTCACCTCAACCACTTGAGACGGGTTTGGTCGTAGATAGTTTTGGTTAGGATTATCAATGGGAAGAGAGCAAACTGTTCAGTCTGGTTGGGAAATCAGGAGAAGTACCTTGGGGTGTGTTGAGCAGAATTTCTGACCAAGTTGAAGCAGGATGACCACATGAAGTTGAGGATGTAGTCATTGAATGAGCTGCATGAGTAGGAGAAGGTTGAATCTCGGGCCAAATGGCCAGCGTCTCTGCTGATGTCTCTGCCACCTCTTGGGAATCTCACCCCATTTGTGTTTCCCCTCTGTTCCAGACAACTCCCAGCTGCTGGGCTCTTCGATCCAACCCGACCTGACAGCCAACGCTGGCTCGTACCGAGGCCCGATGTACACGCTGCAGGACACGGCTGACAAGATACCCATGACCAACTCCCCGCTCCTGGACGCCCTGCCCAGCTTGAAGATCAAGGTGTACAATTCCTCCCTGGCCTCCTCCATGCTGGTGGGCGGGATGGAACCAGCAGGGGGCGCAGCGCCGGGGATTTATACAGGGAGCAATAGCAGGGACTGCAATGTGGTCATGAACATGAGGAACAAGGTTCTCAGCTCACAGCACATGGGCACAATGCCCCGAGATCCAGGGTACAGTGCCAGTGGGACCTTCGGCTGCCTGGGTGGACGACTAACAGTGCCTAATTCAGGTTCGTGAAGTGTCGATTGCGTTCAATGATTGGCTATTGCCGGCAAACCAGTGGTTATTGTTCACAAAAGGGACTGGACAAGCTAGATGCAGGAAAAATGTTCCCAATGTTGGGGGAGTCCACAATCAGGGGGCCACTGTCTAAGAATGTAGGGGAGGCCATTTCAAACTGTGAGAAGCAACGTTTTCACCCAGAGAGTTGTGAATTTGTGGAATTCTCTGCCACAGAAGGCAGTGGAAGCCAATTCACTGGATGAATTCAAAAGAGAGTTGGATAGAGCTCTAGGGGCTAGTGGAATCGAGGGATATGGGGAGAAGGTTACTGATTGTGGATGATCAGCCATGATTGCCATTAATGGCGGTGGTGGCTCGAAGGGCCAAATGGCCTCCTCCTGCACCTATTTTCTATGTTTCTATTTCTGATAGCCATGAACTTAGTAACTCGATCAGTTAAGAGTCAACCACATCTGTTGGGATTTGGAGTCATATACACGTCAGACTGGATTAGTTTAGTTTAGAGATACAGCGCAGAAACAGGCCCTTCAGCCCACCATATCCGCGCCGACCAGCGATCCCCGTACATTATCGCTATCTACATGCACCAAGGACAATTTACACTTATACCAAGCCAATTTGCCTACAAACCCGTTCGGCTTTGGAGTGTGGGAGGAACCGGAGATCCCAGTGAAAAAACCCACGCAGGTCACGGGGAGAATGTACGAGCTCCGTACAGACAGCACCCGTGGTCAGGATGGAACCCGGTGCTCTGGCGCTGTGAGGCAGCAACTCTACCGCTGCGCCACCATGCCACTGAGCTTGGGGGCACATTTCTATCCTGGATCCTTCCTTATCACCGAAACGAAATGGCATAAAATTGTTTTGTGTGGCTAATCTAAATTTCTTCCTGCACTTAAAGCAAGTAGGCTGATATCTGCTCTTAAAAATATCGTGCAGAGTACTGATTGGCAAAGTGTATCGCGGATAAATCCGCTGCCAAATTCCACCTCAGCTTTCATTGAAACCCAGATGAATTTATCGCCCTCTGTGTTCGTGAACGCCACTGATAAGGACAGTTGGTCGTATTATTTAGTTTGTAACTGAATCCACCACGATCCCCGACAATAACCTGTGTCATTGTTCTGCCTTTTCCAGTTCTGCTGGGAGCTTTCGCTCATGATCAGTGGTTCTGTTGAAAAATGAGCCGGAGAAATGGGAAGGTTCACAGTTAATCGGTTTAAGAATGAGTAATTGCTGATGGCAAGCCACTCTATGTTTCCAGATATGCAATTATTAAAATCCATCCAGATAAATCAGGGGCATTGGGTGGAGAAGTTGGAGGGACTTGCTCTTGCCTCGAAGGTTCATCATTAGGGCTGAACACTTTATATTACCGTCAGTGCAAAGTGCATGAAACCTTCACTCCATTGGCTTCAGAGAACAAAACCCAGCCGGATGTACAGTGTGCATGTTGCTCTAAGACGGGGACAAATCGGACGAAGGGACCTGATCCGAAATGTCGCCTATCCTTTTACTCCAGAGATGCTGCGTGTCCCGCTGAATTACTCCACACTTTGTTTAGTTTAGTTTGGAGATACAGCGTGGAAGCAAGCCCCTCGGCCTACCGAGTCCGCACCGACCAACGATCCCCGCACACGGACACTATTCTACACACACACACACACACACACACACACACACACACACACACACTAGGGACAATTTACAATTATACCAAGCCAATTAATCTACAAACCTGTACGTCTTTGGGGTGTTGGAGGAAACCGAAGATCCCGGTGATAATCCACGCAGGGCATGGGGAGAACGTACCAACTCTGTAGGGGCAGCACCCTTAGTCAGGATCAAGCACGGGGCTCTGGCGCTGTAAGGCAGCAACTCGACCATGCCCCCACTGTGCCTGTCTTTGCTGTAAACCAGCATCTGCAGTTCTTTGTTGCTACGAATTTCTATTTGTTTGACTTCACAACGGGAGATATACTCATGAAGCTAAAACTGACAATGTCATTTTATTTCCCCTGTTAAGCTTTAGAATCCGCACTCCCCCCCCCATCTCTCACACCCACCGACGCGCTCCCTCAACTGAAATTCGACAGGCTTAAAACAGAGACCAATTCACAGTCGGGATGATAATTCTATAATCTGAGCATCAGCCTCTGCAATGTCGGATTGTGAGCTGTCCTGCTGCTCCGAGCTCTGCTGTGTAAGATAAAGCCAGTGTTAGCAAGCACGTGGGAAGTGATTTCCTCTGCAAATGCTGACTAGCCTTGTTCTTGCGAATCCCTTTCAGCTGCAGGTCATGCCGAGCAGGTGCAAATCCAGCCCTGATCATCTCTGACTGCCATGGCTCAATGGACAGCAGCCTTGCCTTTGATTCAGAAGGTTGTCAGTGTCTTGCTGTCTTGCTCTGTGCACTGGTACAACAATATCGGCTGATGCTCCACGGGTTGCGCTTTTCAGTTGGGGGGTCACATTGAAGCCCCTGTCTGTCCCTGTCTGGCGCAGCTAGAAGAGCCACTGTCTCTCGCCGCCAGAGACCCGGGTTCGACACCGACCTCGGGTGCCTTTTTGTGTGGAGTTTGCATGTTCTCCCTTATGATCGCGTGAGATTCTTCTGGGTGCTCCGGTTTCCTCCCACATCTCAATGATGTACGGGTTTGTATTTAATTGGCCTTTGTAAAATTGCCCCTAAAGTGTAGGGAGTGGATGGGAAAGTCGAGTTAGATCGACCTAATGTGAATGGGTCAGCGGGCTCAGAGGGCCAAAGGGCCTGTTTCTGTGCTGTAACTCTAAACATTATTTTGATGGTGAGAAGGGAAGATGTCAATAGACAATAGATGCAGGAGGAGGCCATTCGGCCCTTCGAGCCAGCACCACCATTCAATGCGATCATGGCTGATCATTCTCAATCAGTACCCCGTTCCTGCCTTCTCCCCATACCCCCTGACTCCGCTATCCTTAAGAGCTCTATCTAGCTCTCTCTTGAATGCATTCAGAGAATTGGCCTCCACTGCCTTCTGAGGCAGAGAATTCCACAGAAGGATATATATCCATCAACCCATATTGCTAAAAGAAGTTAACAGGATTATTAAAATACTTTTTGGGGGTACCTCATACCTCCTAGTTTATTAACATTACTACATTTTCAGATGTCAAGTCAAGTCAATTTTATTTGTATAGCACATTTAAACACAACCCAAGTTGACCAAAGTGCTGTATATCAGATGTACCTCAACATAGAACAGTGTAGCAAAGGGAGAGGCCCTTCAGCCCACAGGCTCCTTGCTGGACTTGATACCAAGTTAAACTAATCTCTGTGATCCATAACCATCCATTTCCTGCATATCCATTTGCCTCTCTAAAAGTCACTGTTATAACTGCCTCCACTACTACCCTTGGCAAATGTGGAATGAACCTGCCCCATGCACCTCCTTGTGTTTTAGTGGAACGGTGAACTTAACCGACATCCTCAAAGGTGCTGTAGAAATGCATGACTTTGCTTTGACTCGCGGAGGTAGATTTTAAAATGTGACTCGAAACTTAGCAACAAATACAATACAATACAATATATCTTTATTGTCATTGTGCAGGGGTACAACGAGATTGGTACGATGCAATAATTTAATTAGCTAGTCAGTATTAATTTAAACAACCCAATGAAACAAATTGTAACAGTTTTAAAACAGAATAAAGTGCAAGTAGATCTGTGCCGGATCACTGTGCGATGTGACCATCCGGCTCAGCAGGACCGGTTCATAGCAGCTATGGCCCTGGGGATGAAGCTGTTCCTGAGTCTGGAGGTGCGGGCGTAGAAGGGCGTAAAAGAGTGTTCATTGGTAGGAAATAAAATCTGCACATGCTGGTTAAAATCGAAGGTGGACACAAAATGCTGGAGTAACTCAGCGGGTCAGGCAGCATCTCGGGAGAGAAGGAATGGATGGTGTTTCGCGACTCGACCCGAAACGTCACCCATTCCTTCTCTCCCGAGATGCTGCCTGACCCGCTGAGTTACTCCAGCATTTTGTGTCTGTCTTCAGTGTTCATTACTAACATGATGCGCTCACGTTCGACCACTTGACCCCAGATCAAGTGTCACCCAAATATTTGTTTGTGCGGTGCGGAGAACGATGGGATGGCCTGGTAATGAAGGGAACTCCGCAGTCTTGCTCATTTCAAGTTAGCAAGTCTCTCTATATTGTTTTGCAAATGGGAAATCACTTTGTAAGCAGCCCTGTCTCCAGTCGGAGCAGTAACCAGTTGGCTGCGGTCCACGGCCAACTCTTGGCCTCAGCGTTACATTTTCCCCGGTGTGTTGCCATTTCCTGTTGACAGTGCAGAGTGTGATGCACTCTGCCCATCTCGTCATAAGCAAATCAAAGTGGCCATTTCACCCATTTTGTCCAACCCACCCATTGAGGATCTGATCCCACTTCTCATCCATTGGGTCCAGCATTTCCAAGAGTAGGATTGTTTGAAATGTGAGAGGGGTTCACATTTTCCCCGATCCTTTTAGGGAAATGGTTCCAGATCCTTTCATCCTCTGAGTGGATGAAATTCTCCTCAATTCTCCTCTTGCCAATGACCTTAAATCCAAGCTGAAGGTATTTATTCACAAAATGCTGGAGTAACTCAGCAGGTCAGGCAGCATCTCGGGAGAGAAGGAATGGGCGACGTTTCGGGTCGAGACCGTTCTTCAGACTGATGTCAGGGGGGCGGGACAAAGGAAGGATATAGGTGGTGACAGGAAGATAGAGGGAGATCTGGACCTATATCCTTCCTTTGTCCCGCCCCCCTGACATCAGTCTGAAGAAGGGTCTCGACCCGAAAAGTCGCCCATTCCTTCTCTCCCGAGATGCTGCCTGACCTGCTGAGTTACTCCAGCATTTTGTGAATAAATACCTTCGATTTGTACCAGCATCTGCAGTTATTTTCTTAAATCCAAGCTGATTCTTTTTCAGGAAGCATGTCCTTCCCGTTCGCTCTAGTTGGGTCTCTCTGACAAAATTCATCACCGCCTTCAATGCATTAGCACATGCATATGAAGGAAATAGAGCTCTTTTGGATCAAAAGGACAAAACTCAGGAGTAACTCAGCAGGTCAGGCAGCATCTTTGGAGAACACGGATAGCTGATGTTTCGGATTGAGACCTTTCTTCAGAATGATACACAGTCTAAAGAAGGGTCAGTCTTAAGAAGGTTAAGCCCTCCTTCAAAATGATTCACAGTCTGAAGAAGGGTCTCGACCCAAAACGTAACCTATGCATGTTCTCCAGAGATGCTGCCTGACCTGCTGAGTTACACCAGCACTTTGTATCCTTTTGTGAATTAACCAGCATCTGCAGTTCTTTATTTTTTTATCAATCTTAGTGTCCAGCCTGTTGTCTACCAGGCCTTAGTGATCCCAACCCTTCTAAATATGTCTGAGAACTGCACTATCTACAGCAGGCATCTCAAGACACTGGAAGGTCACTATCAACACAGTCTCCACAAAATATACCTCATTCGTTGGAAGAATAACCAAGACAACATCCATTTCCTCTCTCGGGTCAATATCCCCGGCCTTGAGATCCTAGTTAACTCCGTATGCAAGACCAACACCAGAATCCTGAGGCAGACATTTTATTCCAATTTCTGTCATGGGAAAAGATGGAAGGAAAAGGTTCAAGGATGGGCTCAATTCTTGTAAAAAAAATCCAATATCCCCACCATCTCCTGGGAATCCCTGTCCAGTGAAAACTCAACGTGTTGAAGGGGCATTCAGAATGAGGTATAGAACTAGGAAGACTTAGTTCTAGACTGTAAGTACGGTGTTACTGTGAGTAAAAGGCAACAGCGCGCCATCTCAGAGTCTACCCACCCGTCCCCTCGGCTCTTTCTGCCTCATCTACAGTGCCCGCACTGTCCTCATCAATCACCTCAGAACCCACACAACCGAAGTGGAACCAAGACACGCTCAGTCCCGAGAGGCTGCCCGAACAGAAGAAGGGGATGTATAATTAACGTAGCCTGACAAAAACTTTTTTTATTTTGAAAAATCTCAGCGGAGAAAATCCTGTGGAAGTTCTATTTATGATAAATGTCATCTGCCATCCACGTTAACAGGAAACCAGCTTTCCCATTGCAGTCTCCCTGTCAAACAAGCCTCATTACTCTTAGCACCAGCAAACCCTTCACATCAAGATTACAAGAGATTACAAATGCCCTCCACTGTTTGAAGCACGTTCGTGTAAAATCCTGCAGTAAGCCACGAGAACTTATTAGCAGGAAAGAATTCTGAAAGACTTGGTTGACCTTGTCACTGGATGTCACTGAGAAATGAAAATATTCATTCAAGTTATTGCAAACTATCCCATTGAAAATAACTGCACCAATTTGTGTCCAATTTTTTCTTTTACCTCTCAGTCTTTGAATCGCAAGTTCCAGCTACAACTCAAAAGTCTGACACTGGCAGATAAAGATACACTCAGCACGAGTAGTTGAAGCTTGTTTTGAAGTGTTGAGAAAGAACTTGCATTTCTGTTGTGACTTTGAGAACATCCACAGGAGTTTTGCAGCCAATTGGATACTCACTGCATCAGGGCAGCGCGGTGGCGCAGCGGTAGTGTTACTGCCTGACAGCGCTAGAGACCGGGTTCGACCCTGACTACGGGTGCTGTCTACACAGAGTTTGCACGCTCTCCCCGTGACCTGCGTGGGTTTTCCACGGGTGCTCCAGCTTCCTCCCACACTCCAAAGACGTACTGGTTTATAGGTTAATTGGCTGGGTAAAATTGTAAATTGTCCAGAGTGTGTGTAGGATGATGTTAGTGTAGGCCTAGTGTAGGATAGTGTTAGTGTACGGGGATCACTGGTCAGCACGGACTCGGTGGGCTGAAGGGCCCGTTTCCGAGCCGTACCTCTAAACTAAACAAAACTAAATTACAGTTCCTGTTGTGGTGTAGGTAACAGCAGAGCCAATGTTACAGAGACAGTGACATCGATTGAGGGAACCTTTCTGTCATGGGCCTCCTCCATTGTCAGAGTGAGGCCCAGCGCAAATTGGAGGAACAGCATCTCATATTTCGCTTGGGCAGTTTACACCCCAGCGGTATGAACATTGACTTCTCCAACTTCAGATAGTTCCTCTGTTCCTCTCCATCCCCTCCCCCTTCCCAGTTCTCCCACCAGTCTTCCTGTCTCCGACTACATCCTATCTTTGTCCCGCCCCCTCCCCTGACCTCAGTCTCGACCCGAAACGCCACCCATTCCTTCTCTCCAGATATGCTGCCTGACCCGCTGAGTTACTCCAGCATGTTGTGTCAAACTTATTTTAACGTCACTTCAGCTACATTATTTTTTCTTTTCTTATTCCAATACAGGAGTCAGCCTTCTGGTACCTCAGGGTGCGATTCTGCAGGGCAAGTTTTACGAGATGTACCTCATCATCAACAAGAGAGAGAATACACTGTAAGTGGCACACTTTCCAAAGCATCATGACTACTTGTATCCAGTGTGACTCTGGACATCCAGTGTGACTCTGGACATCCAGTGTGACTCTGGACATCCATTGGTTCTGGTTGATTCTGGTTGACTACTGCACAAACACCTCTCATAAGTGGTTATCTCGCGCAGGTGAACGCTATAACGTCATACAATTTTATACACGATTTAAAAAACATGAAGTTGCTTGTAAGAATATTCAGACCGAACATTGCCAAATATTTCAAAGTAATTTGAAATTGTCTTTCTCATTCCAACAATGCTCTTTAGACTAAATTGCTTTTGAGATGGAAATGCTGACCTTCTAATTCAATTGCTTTAAAGATGAACTTTGGATGATTCTTAGGCAAAAGAATTGTTTCTGCTTCACGAGGAAGACTTAGATTTATATTCGGCCTGTCACCATATCCCAAAGCCATTTATAACCTCCGTGAGGGGCAGTCAATGTTGTGCCGTACGGAATTCAGCGGGTTTTGTGCGCACAACAGGTTCCCACAAACTGCAATGTGATGATGACAAGATAAAGTGCTTGTTGTGCTGTTAAATGAGGGATAAATCAGGTTCAGAACACTCCAGAGATCTAAAGAAGGGTCCCGACCAAAAACAGCACCCGTTCATTCCCTCAGCAGATGCCGCCTGACCCTTTGAGTCCCTCCAGCACTTTGTGTTTTGTTCAAGATTCCTGCATCTGCAGTTCCTTGTGTTTCCACGGCAGAGGTCTCCCCTGCTCTGCTTCAAAGTTGTGCCCTGATACAGCTGAGAGGGGAGATGGGGCCTCAATCGCAAGTAAGATACTGCAACTCTGACAGTGCAGCCCTCCCTCTCAACTGCATCATGTCAGCCTAGGTCCTTGCTGTTTAGTCACAGGTAAGAGGTTTAGTTTAGTTTAGAGATACAGCGAGGAAACAGGCCCTTCGGCCCACCGGGTCCGTGCCGACCAGTAATCCCCGCACACCAACACTATCCTATACGCACTAGGGACAGTTTTTACATTTACCAAGCCAATTAACCTACATACCTGTACGTCTTGGGAGTGTGGGAGGAAACCAAAGATCTCGGAGAAAACCCACGCAGGTCACGGGGAGAACGTACAAACTCCGTACAGACGGCACCCGTAGTCGGGATCGAACCCGGGTCTCCGGCGCTGCATTCGCTGTAAGGCAGCAACTCTACCGCTGCGCCACCGTGCGGGTCTGAAGAAGGATCTAGACCTGAAACGTCACCCACTCCTTTTCTCCATGATGCTGCCTGTCCCACTGAGATACTCCAGTATTTTGTGTCTAAATAAGAGATTTGAACCCCCAAGAATCTGAGAGGAGGAATTTCTCAAATTACACTCTTGTAGTAAGGCAGTTGTGGACTTTCATCCCACCTTCTGTATCACAAGCTTGCAAGAATGGGCTTTAACATGAAATGTTGCTGAAACCATAGTCACACAGCGTTGAAACAGGCCCTTCGGCCCAACTTGTCTATGCTGACCAACACGCGCCATCTACACTAGTCCCCCCTGCCTGCATTTGGCCCACATCCCTCTAAACCCATCCTATCCATTTACCTGTCCAAATGTTTCTTAAGCATTGTGATAGTATCTGCTTCAACTACCTCCTCCGACAGCTCATTCCATATACCTATCAACCTTTGTGTAAAAAAGTTGCCCCTCAGGTTTCTACTAAATCTTCTCTCCCCTCACCTTAAACCTACGTCCTCTGGTTCTTGAAGGGCAGGGAGACAAAATATGATTCTAAAAATGTCTTCTCATGGTGACAAATCGGTATGGGAACTGGTCTGGGCTCCTTACTCAGTCCTTGAGAGAACACAGTTATTTAGCTGGATTACATCATTTAACTGCTTAAACCACAAAAGGATAAACTGATTAGCACCAGTGTTCACTCGTGCATCTTTACACTCAGCTTCCGAAACAACTCGTGCAAGATGCCAACTTTAAGATGAGTTCATCTTTTAAACAAAGCAAAGTTGTTAATGTCACTGTAGCCTTCGTAGTTCTACCACTGCACAACAGAATTTTGACTTACAGTGTGCAAACAGGCCTTTCGGCCCCTCCGAGTCCGTGTCGACCAGTGATCACCCCGTACACCAGAAGCACGAGTAACACAGTAGGGAGAATTTACAGGGAGACACAAAATGCTGGAGTAACTCAGCGGGTCAGGCAGCATCTCGGGAGAGAAGGAATGGGTGAAGTTTTGGGTCGAGAGCCTTCTTCAGAATTTACAATTGTACAGAAGCCAATTAACCTCCAAACCTGCACCGCCAAACGGGTCACAGGGAGAACGTATGAATTCCATATAGTCAGGATTGAGCCTGTTCTCTGGTGCTACACTACTGTGTCACTCTGGAGCTTTTTGCAGTCTTTTAGGAAGGTTATGTGTTCTTGATGTCCTTAGTCCACATGGAATTAATGTATGTTTTCAGGTTCCTGTAGCTGACACGATATTTTACAGTAATGATCTGCTTTGGGTGCCTGGGAATCAAGGGTGATGCCTGTTTTATATCCCTGCATTATACATGTGCTGGGTGCGGGTAATTAGTGATTTCATATTTTAAGTGGTAATTCCATATTTTGGTTTGCAAAACCAGATTTTTCTTAAAACAAAGGTTCCATTCACCGCCCAGATGTTGCCTGACCTGTCGAGTTCCTCCAGCACTTTGTGTTTCGCTCAAGATCCCAGCACCTGCAGTTCCTTGTGTCTCCCAGGTTTTTTTTCCGTAAAGCTGGTAATCTAAAGAGTTGCTTCCTGAAGGTTCGCTTGCTCTTAAAATTAATGCACAGGAACTGTAGGCAACAGGTTTGAAATGTTCCAGCTCTTGACCAGACAGACTGAAAGGCTTGAAAAATTACCCTGGTACTTTGATCCATTAGCACAGCTATCTAAATCTTCTCAATGTAGGCCATGCATTTCCCGTACGCAAATAGCCACAAAAGCAAACTCACTGAACACTGAGCTACTTGTCTGACAGAGTGAAACGATTGAGTTTGCCGGTAGCAATCTGTCATGTAAACGTGTGTACCCGTGTATAGACACTTCTTCATGCAGCGTTATATGTTTCTAACCAGTCGTTGTTGGTGCACTTGCAGTCTGTTAACAGCATGTCGCAGTTACAGGAGACGTTGGTGAGGCCGCATTTAGAGTATTGTGTTCGGTTCTGGGCACCATGTTATGGGAAAGATGTTTCCAAGATGGAACAGGCGCAGGGAAGATTTACGAGGATGTTGCCAGGACTCAAGGGCTTGACCTATATAACGAGAGGTTGAGCGGGCACGGACTTTATTCCTTGGAGCGCAGGAAGATGAGTGGCTCTAGAGATCATGAGAGGAGCAGAGGAATAGAGACTTCCAGAGTAGAAGAATCAATAACCAGAAGACTCGGGTTTAAAGTGAGGGGGATAGATTTAACGGGAACATGAAGGGTAACTTCTACATAGAGAGTGGCGGGTATATGGAATGAGCTGTTGGAGGAGGTAGTTGAGGCAGGTAGTATCGCAGCGGTGAAGAAAGATTTGGACAGGTGTATGGATAGGGCTGGTGCATGGATAGGATTTAGAGGGATACTAGACCAAGAGGACCTGTTGGGCCAAAACCGCTCCTGCATTGGTGCAGCACCCTCTTCTCCCCCCCTCCTCCCCCTCCCTTCCTCTCCCCCCCCCCCCCCCCATCAACCCCCCTTATCTTCCCTCCTCCCCCCTCCCTCCCGAGGAGATAGATTTAAACTTTAAAATGTGAATAACTTGAAAAATATAACACCGATTTCAATTAATCTTCTTCCATTAGCACCAAAGGGATGACGGTGAGTAAGGTGGGCCTAAAATTGTCGCGCTATCGTGTACCGTTTTGGCTGTAGTTCAGGAACAAACAAACTAACAAACGAGAGTTTTAGTATATGGTCCAAATGCAGGCTGGTGGGACTAGCGTAGATGGGGTATGTTGGTCGGTGTGGGCAAGTTGGGCTGAAGGGCCTGTTTCCATGCTGTATGGTTCTATGGCAGCACTGCACACACATACAAGATCATGATAGGAACCCCATTCTGATATTCGGGTCCAGCTGAGTATTGCCAGGTTTAAGGAATTGCCTTGGTGATAGTATAGGAAAATAACTGCAGATGCTGGTACAAATCGAAGGTATTTATACGCAAAATGCTGGAGTAACTCAGCAGGTCAGGCAGCACCTCGGGAGAGAAGGAATGGGTGACATTTCGGGTCGAGACCCTTCTTCAGACTTGGTGATAGAATCATAGGGCCATTCTTAATCACATGTGTGATCAAAAATATGAAAAATTGTGGAATACATCTCTTCTAATTCTGAAAGCATTACAGGTATATTGTTTTGTACTGTATATATGACTTGTATATGTCGAAGTTTATCAAGTGAACTTTTTATCTGTTATGCTGACAGTGTTTGTTTAGGGTCTGAGGTCAAATCTGACTGGTCACGCGTGTGTACTCACACGGAAGCATTTTTTTCATAACTCAGTTTTATCTTACAAACTCTGTGAATTTTAAAATGCTAGAATGTTCGTATCTTTAGCGGACATGCGTTTTAGTCGTGTTGGGAGGAAAATAGCAAATGAATAAGATTAATCTCTTACACAAGAACCTTTAAATGCATTATTTTATGTGATGACGTCTGGTCACGTGTGTGACATTTTGGTTCACTTTCCAAAGAATGTCCCCATAAAGCATGGCGTGGGGCAGCCAGTCAGATACCTTAGAAACAGAGCGAGCATAGGACTAGGGTTGCCAGCTGCCCCATATTAGCCGGGACATCCCGTATATTGGGCTGAATTGGTTTGTCCTGTACGGGACCGCCTTGTACCGCGGGCCGCTGTCGGCCAGGACAGTGTAGGCTAACGGAGTGTGTTCGGGGAGCGGGGCTGAGTGTGTTCGCCTAACGGAGTTTGCGTAGCAACCCGCCTCCCGGCCCGGGCGGCCGCCATTCGTGGAGCGGGAGCATGTGGCCGCTGGCTGGGTGAGGTCACGTGGGGCGCGGGGCGGCGACATCACCTTGTCCCGTATTTGGGAGTGAGATAGTTGGCACCCCTGCATAGGACAAATGAGAGTACTCCTGCTCGGTGATACGGACTGAGGGATAAGTGCTAGCGAGGGCACTGAAGAACACAACTCTACTCATTGTACTCTGTACAACTCCTTCTGCAGTTGTACAGGGCCCTAGAGAGACCGCACCTGGAGTACTGTGTGCAGTTTTGGTCTCCAAATTTGAGGAAGGATATTCTTGCTATTGAGGGTGTGCAGTGTAGGTTTACTAGGTTAATTCCCGGAATGGCGGGATTGTCATATGTTGAAAGACTGGAGCGGCTAGGCTTGTTGTATACACTGGAATTTAGAAGGATGAGAGGGGATCTTATCGAAACATATAAGATTATTAAGGGGTTGGACACGTTAGAGGCAGGAAACATGTTCCCAATGTTGGGGGAGTCCAGAACAAGGGGCCACAGTTTAAGAATAAGGGGTAGGCCATTTAGAACGGAGATGAGGAAAAACTTTTCAGTCAGTGAGTTGTGAATCTGGAATTCTCTGCCTCAGAAGGCAGTGGAGTCCAATTCTCTGAATGCATTCAAGAGAGAGCTAGATAGAGCTCTTAAGGATAGCGGAGTCAGGGGGTATGGGGAGAAGGCAGGAATGGGGTACTGATTGAGAATGATCACATTGAATGGTGGTGCTGGCTCGAAGGGGCGAATGGCCTCCCCCTGCACCTATTGTCTATTGTCAATTGTCTATTAAACCAGCGCCATAGCCTCTTGAGTTTCTGCTTGAGAGGATGTTTCAGGGTCTTGGATTAACATCTCATCAAAGGATGACACCGACTCACTCTGCGACACTGCACGAGAAATATCAGTGCTTAAGATTCTTGACAGACACAAAGTGCTGGCGCAACTCAGCGGGTCAGGCAGCATCTCTGGAGAACATGGACACAAAGTGCTGGAGTAACTCAGCGGGTCAGGCAGCATCTCTGGAGAAAAAGAATGGGAGGCGTTTCACCCTCTTCAGTCTGAATTTTCAGATTGAATTTTCAGTCCGATCCGAAAAGTCACCGTTTCCTTCTCTCCAGAGATGCAGCCTGATCCGCTGAGTTACTCCAGCATTTCGGCATAAACCAGCATCTGCAGTTCTTTCCCACTCAAGGCTCTTGATAGGCTATTCAAACCAACAAAGTCTTGTATTCTGAGATGAGAGAGGTCCTTCCATCGAGCAAATAACCAGCGCTGTAAACTGGTTTAGAATTCTGTTATCCACAGTCCTCAAAGGAAATGGCCAATCATTGTAACTTTTATTGGTGTTATTATTAGCTTCTCTCAGGTTTATAGGCAGGATGGTGGATCACGGCTTCCTCTCCAAGGTAGACGGTTTCCGTCAGTTCCCCTGTTTGTGCCAAAGAATTACTGAGAATCATTGAAGCAGACCCAATTAATTTGCTGCCTTGATGCTCAGCTCCACATATCTGCAGCAGCACGCTGAGCAACAAGGAGCGTTCTGATTGATGTGCCCCACTAACTCGGTCAGGGGCATCGAATCTGGACGTTACGCACTGTCCATCATCCTCAACCTCAACCTGCTCCGGGAATCTATTTGGTTCATCGCGTTGCTGTTGTCCTGACAATAGGTGGCACGGTGGCACAGCGGGAGAGTTGGTGCCTTACAAGCGCCAGAGACCCGGGTTCGATCCTGACCACGGGTGTTGTCTGTACGGAGTTTGTACATTCTCCCCGTGAACTGCGTGGGTTTTCTCCGGGATCTCCGGTTTCCTCCCACACTCCAAAGACGTACAGGTCTGTAGGTTAATTGTTGGCATAATAGTCCCGAGTGTGTGCAGGGTAGTGTAAGTGTGTGTGGGTCGCGAAAGGGCCTGTTTCTTTCTGCTGTGTCTCTAAATTAAACTAAATAGCCAACAGTTTTCATGTTGCTGTTGTACAAGACGTTGGTGAGTGCACATTTAGAGTGTTGTGTTCAGCTTTGGCCACCGTGTTACGGGAAAGATATTGTCAAGCTTGAAACGGTTCAGAGAAGATTTACCAGGACGTTGCCAGGACTCAAGGGGCGAAGCTGTAGGGAGAGATTGATCAGGCAAAGGCTTTATTCCTTGGAGCGCAGGAGGATGAGGAGTAATCTTGTCGAGGTGTACAAAATCATGAGAGGAATAGATCGGATAAACGCACAGTCTTTTGCTCAGAATAGGGGAATCGAGAATCGGGAAATGTGAAATTTAAAAAAAGAGAAATGTCTTGTATTGTTTCCTCAGGGAGTTGTAACATAGGATCTTGTAACAACAACAACAACAAAAATCAAGAACCAGTTATTGAGAAATCTTGAGCAAAATATAAAGTGCTGGAGGAACCTCAGCATTTTGTGTTGTAAGAAAATAACTGCAGATGCTGGTACAAATGGAAGGTATTTATTCACAAAATGCTGGAGTAACTCAGCAGGTCAGGCAGCATCTCAGGAGAGAAGGAATGGGTGACGTTTCGAGTCGAGACCCTTCTTCAGACTGAAGAAGGGCCTCGACCCGAAACGTCACCCATTCCTTCTCTCCTGAGATGCTGCCTGACCCGCTCAGCATTTCGTGCTGAGCTGTAAACTAGTTATTGGTCTTTGTAGATATTTGATTGGTTGGCTCGGGTGTGTAAGAAAGAACTGCAGATGCTGGTTTGCACCAAAGATGGCCACAGAATGCTGGAGTAACTCAGCGGGTCAGGCAGCATCCCTGGAGGAAAGGAGTAGCTGACGTTTCGGGTCGAGACCCTTCTTCTGAAGCTGCTTGACCCGCTGAGTTACTCCAGCATTTTGTGTCTATCTTCCGGTTGGCCTTGAATGTCTCTGTTGTGAACGATCAGCCCACGTTTCGCTGGTTAACTCCAAGTCCCTGGCTTCTGTGCCTCCATCTTAATAGTTTATTCAAATAAATTAACATTTGAGTGCAAATTTACCGCTAGCACAAATTCTTCACTCCCATCTTCACCTGGATTTAGATGGCTCTCCCTGCCCTTCGTATAACAGTCCCAATTGTTAAGAGACAGAAGAGCCAGGGCGGGTCATGGAATGGAAACAGGCCCTTCAGCCCACAGTGTCGATGCTGACCATCAACTACCATTTACACTGATCCCATGTATTTTATATTCTCACATTCTCATCACCTCCCCCCCACCCCGCAAATTCTGCTTCAGTTTAGTTTATTGTCACATGTACTAAGGTACAGTGAAAAGCTTTTTATCGTGTGCAGTTCCAGTCAGCAGAAAGACAATACATGATTGCAATCGGGCCACACAGTGTACTTACAGTGTATAACAGTACATTTACAGTACAAAGGAATAACGTTTAGTGCAAGGTAAAGCCAGCAAGGTCCGACCATGTTCCCAATGTTGGGGGAGTCCAGAACAAGGGGCCACAGTTTAAGAATACGGGGTGGGCCATTTAGATCTGAGATGAGGGAAAACTTTTTCAGTCAGAGAGTTGTGAATCTGTGGAATTCTCTGCCTCAGAAGGCAGTGGAGGCCAATTCTCTGAATGCATTCAAGGGAGAGCTAGATAGAGCTCTTAAGGATAGCGGAGTCAGGGGGTATGGGGGGAAGGCAGGAACGGGGTACCAATTGAGAATGATCAGCCATGATCACATTACAATAGACAATAGACAATAGGTGCAGGAGTAGGCCATTCAGCCCTTCGAGCCAGCACCGCCATTCAATGCGATCATGGCTGATCAATCTCAATCAGTACCCCGTTCCTGCCTTCTCCCCATACCCCCTCACTCTGCTATCCTTAAGAGCTCTATCCAGCTCTCTCTTGAATGCATCCAACGAACTGGCCTCCACTGCCTTCTGAGGCAGAGAATTCCACACCTTCAACACATTGAATGGCGATGCTAGCTCGAATGGCCGAATGGCCTCCTCCTGCACCTATTGTCTATTGACCAGGGAAAGTCCGAGAGTCACCAAAGAGGTAGATGGTAGTTCAGCACTCGGTTCCGTGTGGGACAACTTACAGTTGCCAATTAACCTACCAGTCCGCAGATTGTGGGAGGAAACCGGAGCACCTGGGCAAAACCCGCACAGTCACAGGGAAATCGTGCAAACTCCACACAGGCAGCAATGTGTGGAGGTGGTAATGTAACTGAGATCACCGTAGCAGCGGCTCCACTGGCCTTGACCCTCCCTGTGCTGCTCTCAGCTCCAATGTTCCGAGAATCCTGAACGCTGAGCAATTTTGACGTCTGGCTTGATTGCACCTCACAGTGGAAAATGTCCCAGTGCCTGAAGTTGTTTTAACTTGCCTCCAACAACAGGCAGTTGAGTGCAGGGTAGTGAGAGGGACCTGAGAGAGAGACATCGGAGAGGAATTATTCCGAATTTCCGCCTGGCAGAAATAGGACGGCCAATTTATTAATGCCTGCAAGTAATTCCCAAGCTGTCCTCAGCTGCTCATCTCCAAGAGAATGAGCATATTGTGACTGAACTTCTCTCTGTGTTAACACACATTAGGGCCTTTATCCGTACATCACTTTCTCCAGTTGTGGCAGTCCTGGTATTTAAGGTATGTGATTTCATAAAAGTAACCTTTCATTTTAAGACAAGGATGAATCAGAAGCTTTAAATATCACCCATGGAACTTGTTCTGCAGGTCCCTCAGAGGCAGGTATCAGGGCAAAATCTCTCTCACACCTCTCCAAGTGTAAGACTTGCTATAATGACTTTTATGTTGTGGCCGTAGCCCAGACCGTCACACAAACCAGCCTCCCTTCCATTGCACTCCATCTGCACTCCGCGCTGCCTCGGCAAGGCCGCCAGCATAATCATGGACCAGTCTTACTCCCTCTTCCCCTTCCCCCCCTCCCATCAGGCAGCAGGTACAGAAGTTTGAAAATGCACACCTCCAGATTCAGGGACGGTTTCTTCCCCAAAGATAGACACAAAAAGCTGGAGTAACTCAGCGGGACAGGCAGCATCTCTGGAGAGAAGGAATGGGTGACGTTTCGGGTCGAAACCCTTCTTCAGATGCTACTTCCCAGCTGTCGTCAGGCATCTGAACCATCCTCTCTTTAGCTGGAGTGCTGTCCTGGCCTCTCATGTACCTCGTTGGAGACCTGTAAAGTGAGTGGATGGGAAGAGTTGTGAGAGTGAGACAAAAATGGGTATTTGGGTGGTGACGGCAGGGGGGGGGGGAATGGGAAAGTGGACAAAGAAAGGGAGGATTGGAAGGAGAAAGGGGGAAACACACCAGAGGGGAGGGTTACCTAAAATTGGAAAATTCAACGTTTATACCTCAGGTTCCTGCGCAATAATGTTTGCAGGGGACAGACACAAAATGCTGGAGTAACTCAGCGGTACAGGCAACATCTCAGGAGAGAATGGATGGGTAACATTTCGGGTCGAGACCCTTCTTCAGGCTGAGTGAGAGTCAGGGCAGAGGGAGACACGGAGATCAGGAAGGGTAAGGTGTGAAAATGAGACATCAAAAGAGACAAGGCTCAAGGAAAATGTAGAATAGGAAAATAACTGCAGATGCTGGTGGTAGCATAAAATGCTGGAGTAACTCAGCGGGTCAGGCAGCATCTCAGGAGAGAAGGAATGGGTGACGTTTCGGGTCGAGACCCTTCTTCAGTTTGATGAAGGAAAATGTAGAATAGATCATTGTTGGCTAGGAGAAGGTGACAAAGAAGCAAACAGAGATAAAATGTAATCAGGGAGACAGACTGCTCGGAGAACTGCGAAGGGGGGGAGGGGGGGGAGAGGTGGAAAGCAAGGGTTAGTTGAAGTTAGAGAAGTCAATGTTGATACCGCTGGAGTGCAAGCTGCCCAAGCGTAATATGGGGTGGTGTTCCTCCAATCTGTACTGGGCCTCACCCATTTGTAGGGGGTTGTGATTCACTGTGTCATCTTCAGCCTGCACCTCTGCAGTAACTCAATTGGAAAAAAAACACACTGAGCCAAACTCCCTGAAGTGCAACAGTGATGTGGCAAACGCTTGTAAATTAAAGCAGGGCTGTCAGTCACACACACACACACACACACACACACACACACACACACACACACACACACACACACACACACACACACACACACACATAAAAAGGTCCATGGAAGATGATTGTATTTGAATTGAGTGACCCGTGATCTTTGTTCCATGACCTTGTGGGCAAAGCAAATAATCTGTGGATCTGGTTTTAACTTCCCCAGCCATCATCATTGGAATCTGATACAGGAAAATAAATCTGGTATGGGAAATATTTTTGGGACTGTATCTGCCTGGCAGGATTGGATTTTGCTGGCTTTACCTTGCACTAAACGTTATTCCCTTCTCATATATCTGCACACTGTAAATGGCTCGATGGTAATCATGTATTGTCTTTCTGCTGACAGGTTAGCATGCAACAAAAGCTTTTTCACTGAACCTCGGTACACGTGACAATAAACTTAACTGCACGAAACTAAACTGAACTGAGTTGATAGGTCTTGTGCAAACCATTGTAGAAAATAACATCCATTCATTGAGTCAAAGAGCACAGAAGCATAACCCCAGCCCACGTAATCCACCTTGATCACCCATTACTCCTACACAAATGGCATTTTATGTTCCCTGCAATCCCATCAATTCAATTCCTCACCTACACACGTGGCACAGTGCACAGTGAACAATTAACCTACCAACCTGCACATCTTTGAGAAAGTGGGTTAACATAGAACTAGTGTCAACAGGTGATCCAAGGTCAGTGTGGACTCGAAGATAGACACACAATGCTGGAATAACTCAGCGGTCGGTTCAGGCAGCAACTCTGGAGGGAAGGAATGGGAGACATTTCGGGTCGAGACCCTTCTCCGGTCTCCAAAATGGTCTCAACCCGAAACGTCTCCCATTTCTTCTCTCCAGAGATGCTGCCTTTCCCACTAAGTTACTCCAGGATCGTGTATCTATCTTCGGTTTAAACCAGCATCTGCAGTTCCTTCCTACACATTTCGTCAGTGTGGATTCATTGTCCAAAGGGCCCGTTTCTATCCTGTATCTCTAAACAAATGTAAAATTGGGATGGGGGAGGATACAGAGAGAACTTGCAATCTTGCACAACAGTGGTCAGGATTGAACCTAGCCACAGGAGGCGTGACGTGGCAGCTCCATTAGCTGCCCCACTCTCCAGTCCTACAAGCCCATGAAAGAGTTGTCCAGTTTACTCCCAGGTTCTGCACTCCAAACCATAATCTTACGATTTGAGTTCTTTTTGCTTCCAAGACCAATTTCGTTTTGCAAGTTTCACGACAATGATGCATTCCAGATTGTAGTATCCATGTGCATATGTATGGCAGATTATAACGTGTGTGTGTGTGTGTGTGCGTGCGTGCGTGTGGCTGCGTGCGTGCAATGCCTTATGTGTGTGTATCGTCCTGTGTGTGTGTGACACATTGTAATATCTGTGTGTGGGTGTGTTTCTATAACATCAATGGGCGTGAGTATGCCTAATTATAACGTGTGTGTAAATCATTGATATATGTGAGTGTGTGTGTATGCCAGATTGTAATGTGTGTGTGTGTTTGTGTGAGAAAAATCTATGTGTGCGCGTTTTAAAGAATGTTACATCCACGTGTGTGTTAAAGCACACACGTTCCCCACTTCACTGCACCTTGTCTGCTCAAAACCATGGTGACTTGTGCGTGCTTCAAGCATGGCCGAGGCATACGTGTGTCATTTGGATAAAGACGTGAGGAAGGATTTGATGGATTTTGTCAAAAGGTTGTAAAGGTTGATATTTTGGGGAAGATCGTTGCTGCCCCCTTCTGGTGACATCGATGACAAAACCTCGGTCCCAGTTTCTGGTTAAAAGAGGAACACGAGATTGCAAATGCTGGAATCCTGATCGAGAAGCAAACTGCTGGTGGAACTCAGTGGACCAGCCAGCATCTATGGAGGGAAATGGACAGACAACATTTGGTGGGGGAAAATAGCAAAAAGTCTGAAGAAGGGTCCCAAACCAAAACATTGTCTTGTTCATTTCCCTCCACAGATGTTGCCAGACCTGCTGAGTTCATAAGTGATAGGAGCAGAACTTGGCCATTCGGCCCATCAAGTCTACTCTGCCATTCAATCATGGCTTTCCTCCTAATCTACCTCCTAACCCCATTCTCCTGCCTTTTCCCCACAACCCCTGACGCCCATTGAATCTATCAGTCTCAGCCTTAAAAAATATCCATTGACTTGACCTCTACTGCATTCTGTGGCAATGAATTCCACAGATTCACCATCCCCTGACTAAAGAAATTCCTCCTTATCTCCTATCTAAAGTAAGGTCCTTTAATTCTGAGGCTACGACCTCTGGTCCTAGACTCTCCCACTAGTGGAAACATCCTCTCTTCATCCACTCGATCCAGGCCTTGCACTATTCGGTAAGTTTTAACGAGGTCCCTCCTCATCCTTCTAAACTCCAGCGAGAGCACAGGCCCAGTGCCATCAAACGCTCACGAAACGTCAACCCAATCATCCTTGGGATCATTCTTGTGAACCTCCTCTGGACCCTCTCCAACGCCAGCACATATTTCCTCAGATATGGGTCCCAAAGCTGCTCACGATACTCCAGATGCGTTCTGACCGGCGCCTTATCGAGCCTCAGAAATACCTCCCTGTTTTTATAAAAATTAAATGGTGCCACATTTGTAAGGAACATGCATTTGTGGGATGAGCAGCAGAGCTGAGTATATGGGTTGCGCCCATGAAAAATTTGCCAAATCTTCTCTGCCAATGCCAAACAGCTTATTCTGCTGTTGCTATTGACTCTTGTTTTGAGCTTCTGGTACCCCCAGGTGCTGACAAGAATGGGATGCCATCCCACAACAGTGTGTGACCAGGCTGGTGACCAGCATGAGGAGAAGGTGCCAGGCTGTTATGGCTGTGTATGGTTCTTCCACACGCTAATGTGGCTCCTGTTTATTAAATGAATAAATTGTTAAATTGCCAATATGTCTTGTTTCTTCAGACTTCAATCATCCAATCCACCAAACAACACCGAACAAGAGTCAATGGCAGAATAAGCTGTTTGGCATTGGCAGAGAAGATTTGGCAAATATTTCATGGGCGCAACCCATATACTCAGCTCTGCTGCTCATCCCACAAATGCATGTTCCTTACAAATGTGGCACCATTGAAAAGGGAAATAAACAGGTTTTCCAACGGTATAAGATTTATTGCCAAGAAGCATTGTTACAACAAAGAAATAATCTACCAAACACAAATGTCCTTACTTTTTGTGCTATGTTTATATTCTGGTCCTCCGGAAATAAATGCTAGTGCCTTTGTTGTTGTTCTCCACAGGCCCCCGTCGGAAGGCCCGCAGACGGTGCTGAGCCCCATGGTGACCTGCGGCCCCACGGGGCTGCTGTTGTGTCGTCCAGTTGTCCTCAGCATCCCGCACTGCGCCGACGTCTCTGGACCAGACTGGACCATTAAACTCAAGACACAGACTCACCAAGCTGCCTGGGAGGTAAGGATTGAGAACGATCAGCCATGATCACATTGAATGGCGGTGCTGGCTCAAAGGGCCGAATGGCCTACTCCTGCACCTATTGTCTATTGACATATCACGAGGAGAATAGATCGGGCGAATGCACGGGGTTCCCCCCCTCCCCCCCCCCCCCCCCCAGAGTAGGGGAATCAAGAACCAGAGGATGTAGGTTTAAGGTGAGAGGGGAAAGATTTAAGAGGAACCTGAGGGGCAACCTTTCCACTCAGTGTGGTGGATAGGTGGAACGAGCAGCTTTGTGAGGTAGGTACTATAACAGCGTTTAAAAGACACTTGGACACGTACACGTACACTTGGACACGTACACTTGGACACGTACACGTACACTTGAACACATACAGGGATACGGAAGGGATATGGGCCAAACGCTGGCAAATGGGACTACCTTATATGGGACATATATGGGACATATTGGTCGCTGGGGATGAGTTGGATCGAACTCTCCATGCTATATGACTTTAGGACTCTAAGTTGCGAAAGGGACATTGTCTCGCGTACTGGTAGAGTTCACCTAACTTTCAGAGTGCCACATGGCCAAGGAAGCACTCTGGAAACGTGGTAACCTCCATAGTGAATGCAAAATGGATGCCAATTTGTGCATTTGTTGATTGAGCTCTGTTACTGGATGGACAGCAGAAGATCTTCTGGTAAGATGTGCTTCGCTAGAAGTGAGTTTTCATCCAAATTTGAGTGATGTGAAATAAGGAGGTTTTAAAATATAGAGAGGAAAGGAAGAAAGGGAAGACAGACACAAAAAGCTGGAGTAACTCACCGGGTCAGTCAGCATCTCTGGAGAAAAGTAATAGGTGATGTCTCGGGTTAAGACCCAAAACGTCACCTATTCATTTTCTTCAGTCATGCTGCCTGACCCGCTGAGTTACTCCAGCTTTTTGTTTCTATCTTCGGTTTAAACCAGCATCTGCAGTTCCTTCCTACACAAATGATGGCAGGGTGTGGGGTATGGGGAGGTGGAGGAGGCTGGTTTGAGAGGGTAGATCATGGGAGGGATTAAATGGCAAGTGTGGTCTCACCATCAGGCCACTACCCTGGCATGGATACCCCTTGCATTTCATTCCCATTCTATCCTTGTGTAGCAAATGGCCATGTATCTAGAACCATGCTTTGGACAATAAGGCCTGGCAAGCAGGACTCTCCCCTGGTACCCTCTCTTGGCAGTCCGAACTCAACGTTGACAATCAACTCCTAAATAACCTCCCATCTACCTCATTGGAGACCTATGATCTATCTTCAATCAGACGTCAATGTTATATCTTTGCATTAAACGGGTGGCACGGTGGCGCAGTGGTAGAGTTGCTGCCTTGCGGCGCTTACAGTGTCAGGGACCCGGGTTCGATCCCGACTACAGGTGCTGTTTGGATGTTCTCCCAGTGACTTGCGTGGGTTTTTTCCCGGGATCTCCGGTTTCCTCCCACACTCCAAAGATGTACAGGTTTGTAGGTTAATTGGCTTGGTATAAATGTAAATGATCGCTAGTGTGTGTAGGACAGTGCTAGTGTACAGGATGATCGCTGGTCGGCATGGACTCGTTGGACTGAAGGGCCTGTTTCCGCGCTGTATCTCTAAACTAAACTAAAGGTTGTGACCTTCATCCCTTATCTTTGCACTGTGGATGCTTGATCGTACTCACATACAGTCTTTTGTTTCTTGACTGGACAGTATGTCAACAAAATCTTTTCACTGTACCTTGGTACACATGACAATAATGAGTTTAACTAAACTAATATTTATTCACAAAATGCTGGAGTAACTCAGCAGGTCAGGCAGCATCTCGGGAGAGAAGGAATGGGTGACATGGCCTTCGTAACAAGAGGAGTTGAGTATAGGAGCAAAGAGGTCCTTCTACAGTTGTACCGGGCCCTGGTGAGACCGCACCTGGAGTACTGTGTGCAGTTTTGGTCTCCAAATTTGAGGAAGGATATTCTTGCTATTGAGGGCGTGCAGCGTAGGTTCACTATGTTAATTCCCGGAATGGCGGGACTGTCGTATGTTGAAAGGCTGGAGCGATTGGGCTTGTATACACTGGAATTTAGAAGGATGAGGGGGGATCTTATTGAAACATATAAGATAATTAGGGGATTGGACACATTAGAGGCAGGAAACATGTTCCCAATGTTGGGGGAGTCCAGAACAAGGGGCCACAGTTTAAGAATAAGTGGTAGGCCATTTAGAACGGAGATGAGGAAGAACTTTTTCAGTCAGAGAGTGGTGAAGGTGTGGAATTCTCTGCCTCAGAAGGCAGTGGAGGCCAGTTCGTTGGATGCTTTCAAGAGAGAGCTGGATAGAGCTCTTAAGGATAGCAGAGTGAGGGGGTATGGGGAGAAGGCAGGAACGGGGTACTGATTGAGAGTGATCAGCCATGATCGCATTGAATGGCGGTGCTGGCTCGAAGGGCTGAATGGCCTACTCCTGCACCTATTGTCTATTGTCTATTGTCTATTGACATTTCGGGTCGAGACCCTTCTTCAGACCGAAGGGCCTCGACCCAAAACGTCACCACCCATTCCTTCTCTCCCGAGATGCTGCCAGACCCGCTGAGTTACTCCAGCATTTTGTGAATAAATACCTTCGCTTTGTACCAGCATCTGCAGTTATTTTCTTAACTAAACTAATATATAGGCTTATGCAGGAAGAATGATGTGGAATAATTTAGTTTGGTCACATTGCAGAATCTTCAAATTAGGCCAATATCAAAGTGAAATGCAATCGAGCCGTTGAGATGTTTTACCTTCTGTCATCATCAGCCTGACACCAGATTACAGGCATCAGATGATCATCTCAGAGTTATTACTTATGTGGAGACGTGATTGCTCTCTGATTGATTGCTTTAGATGATGCAGTGTTGATTGCTTCTGCCATTTGCAGATCATCTTTAATGGTAAGATGTGCTTCGCTAGAAGCAGCAACACAAATTTGATGTTGCCAAGTCAGGCAGTGGAATTGGTCGGGTGTCGAGAGCTCAGAGTGTTTCAGGGCAGCAAAGGTGGGGAAGGATGGGTGAAGGGAGGTCGCTGTGAGCTGACACGCATTGCTGACAATCTTTTAGCTCATGTTTCCCTGAAGTAAAAGGTGCCAGCAGTGATGGTGCATGACCTTCCCCCTCGAATAAAGTCAAACGTATCCAAGGGAGAGTTAGATATAGCTCATGGGGCTAGCCGGAATCAAGGGATATGGGGAGAAAGCAGGAACAGGGTACTGATTTTGGATAGGAAAGAACTGCAGATGCTGGTTTAAATCGAAGGTAGACCCAAAATGCTGAAGTAACTCAGCGAGTCAGGCAGCATCTCTGGGGAGAAGGAATGGGTGCCTCCATCACAGTGAGGGGGTGTTTGGAGTCACTGTGATGGATGTTTGTGTTGGGGTCATGTGTCTTGTGTTCTTTTTCTTTTTTGTGTGACTGCTATGTAGTTTAGATCGGTACCTTGGTACCGAATGACAAATAAAGCTCTGTTGAACTGTTGAGTTCCTCCAGCATTTTGGGTCTACCTTCTAGAAGGGTCTTGACCCAAAACATCACCCATTCCTTCTCCCCAGAGATGCTGCCTGACCCGCTGAGTTACTACAGCATTTTGGGTCTACTGATTTTGGATGATCAGCCATGATCACGTTGAATGGCAGTGCTGGCTCAAAGGGCCGAATGGCCTACTCCTGCACCTATTTTCTATGCTTCAAAATACCCCAAACTGTTTCCAAACAATCTCCATAAAGCAGGTACCCAGTGCTGTGTTATGTTGCAATGGCAATGCTCACAATGGGACATGATGGGCTGAACAGCCTGTATCGCTCTCTCTCAGAAGTTCATAAGTGATAGGAACAGAATTATGCCATTTGGCCCATCGAGTCTACTCCACCATTCAATCATGGCTGATCTATATTTTCCTCTCCACCCCATTCTCCTGCCTTCTCCCCACAATCCCTGACACCCGTACTAGTCAAGAATCTGTTAATCTCTGCCTTAAAAATATCCATTGACTCCACAGACCTCTGTGACTATGAATTCCATTCATTAATTCCATTCAGAAAATGGTCCTCAGAGTCCCTGTGGTGTGAAAGGCATTTGGATTTGGGTAACGGATAGTTTGGTGGTAAATGAGCGTTGGGATTGATGAGTGGGCCCAGACCAGCGATCCTTTTTCTCCAGAGATGCTGCCTGACCCGCTGAGTTACTCCAGGTGTCTCTCTTTGGTTGATGGGACTGTTGGGAGCATTAAAATGGGATTAATGTAGGATTAGTGTAAATGGGTGCTGTATGTGCGGTTGCCAACTGTCCCGTATTAGCCGGGACGTCCCGTATTTTGGGCTAAATTGGTTTGTCCTGTATGGGACCGCCCTTGTCCCGTATTAGGCCCGAGGGAGCACTAAATGCCATGAGGCCGCTGTAGGCCCGGACACTGTAGGCCCGGACACTGTAGGCCCGGGGGCTGCTGTAGGCCCGGACACTGTAGGCCCGGACACTGTAGGCCCGGGGTCACTGTAGGCCCGGACACTGTAAGCCCGGTCACTGTAGGCTGGAACACTGTAGGCCTGGGGGCTGCTGTAGGCCCGGACACTGTAGGCCCGGACACTGTAGGCCCGGGGGCTGCTGTAGGCCCGGACACTGTAGGCCCGGACACTGTAGGCCCGGACACTGTAGGCACGGGGACACTGTAGGCCCGGGGCCACTGTAGGCCCGGACACTGTAGGCTGGAACACTGTAGGCCCGGTGGCTGCTGTAGGCCCGGACACTGTAGGCTAACGGAGTGTGTTCGGGGAGCAGGGCCGAGTGTGTCCGCCTAACGGATGTTGCGTAGCAACCCGCCTCCCGGCCAGAGCGGCCGCCATTGGTGAGGCGGGAGCACGTGGCCGCTGGCTGGGTGAGGTCACGAGGGGCGCGGGGCGGTGACGTCACCTTTTGTCCCTTATTAGGGGGGTGAGAAAGTGGGCAACACTAGCTGTATGGTCGGTGCAGACCCCGTGGGCCAAAGGGCCTCTTTCCATGCCGTGTGACTCCATGAATGTTCCTCTGTGCCTGCAGGAGGTGGTGACGTTGGAGGAGGAGAATTTAAACACGCCCTGCTACTGTCAATTGGACTCCCAATCCTGCCACGTCCTCCTGGACCAACTCGGAACCTATGCCCTCGTCGGAGAATCCAACTCGCGGGCAGCCATTAAAAGGCTCCAGCTGGCCATCTTTGCACCGACGTCATGTACATCCCTCGAGTACAGCCTTAAAGTATACTGTGTGGAGGACAATCCGGATGCTCTCAAGGTACGGAACAGCTTGGTTTGGGAACAGCTCCGTCCAAAACCGCAAGAAACTTCCACAGCCTTTGCCTGATGGGAGAGAGGAGCGAATTGTAGACGCAGCCCAGACCATCACACAAACCAACCTCCCTTCCATTGACTCCATTTGCACCTCACGCTGCCTCGGCAAGGCCAGCAGCACAATCAAGGACGAGTCGCAGCCTGGCCACTCCCTCTTCTCCCCTCTCCCATCAGGCAAAGGGTAGAGAAGTGTGAAAAACGCACACCTCCAGATTCAGGGACTGTTTCTTCCCAGCTGTTATCAGGCAACTGAACCATCCTACCACAACCAGAGAGCAATCCAGTGTGTAGGATAGTGTTTGTGTGCGGGGATCGCTGGTTGGCGCAGAGTCGGTGATCCCAAGAGCCTGTTTCTGCGCTGGGTAACTAAAGTAAATTAAACTAAAACCTGTTGTGGGGTGAACTTGTTGCCTGAGCGTTCCCTGGTGGCTGAGGAGGTGATTCATTGCTGATGCTTGTGTCTCACTGCAGGAGGTGCTGGAACTGGAGAGGACGTTAGGCAGCTACTTACTGGAGGAACCCAAAAGTCTGCTGTTCAAAGATAGTTACCACAACCTCCGGCTTTCAATCCATGACATTCCCCACTCCCTCTGGAGAAGCAAACTGCTTACCAAGTACCAGGTGAGAGATGAGCGTCACGCCATCGTCAGTGTGGTCTGGGGAAAGTACTTTGTGTTGCTTCTGTTGACTGAGCTTTCCAACGCCCGCCCATGTTTAACTCAGCACGGTGGTGTGGCGGCAGAGTTACAGCCTTACTGCACCAGAGACTCGCGTTCGATCCCGACCACGGGCGCTGTCTGTAGGGAGTTTGTACGTTCTCCCCGTGACCTGCGTAGGTTTTCTCCGAGATCTTCGGTTTCCTCCCACACTCCAAAGATGTACAGGTTTGTAGGTTAATTGACTTGGTATAATTATAAATTGTCCCTGGTGTGTGTGGGATAGTGTTAGTGTGTGGGGATCGCTGGTCGGCGCGGACTCGGGGGGCCGAGGGACTCGGGGGTTTCCGCTCTGTATCTCTAAACCTTTTCAGTCAGAGAGTTGTGAATCTGTGGAATTCACTGCCTCAGAAGGCAGTGGAGGCCATTTCTCTGAATGCATTCAAGAGAGAGCTGGATAGAGCTCTTAAGGATAGCGGAGTCAGGGGGTATGGGGAGAAGGCAGGAACGGGGCACTGATTGAGAATGATCAGCCATGATCACATTGAATGGTGGTGCTGGTTCGAAGGGCCGAATGGCCTACTCCTGCACCTATTGTCTATAAACCAAAAAAAAAGCAAGTGGTCAGAAATAATCGGGCCTCCCTCTTTCTTCCACCTTTTCAGGAGATTCCATTTTACCACATCTGGAGTGGGACTCAGAGAGCGTTGCATTGCACCTTCTCCCTGGAGAGGTACAGCGTGGCATCCACTGAATTCTCCTGCAAAATCTGTGTCCGGCAAGTGGAGGGAGAAGGACAGATATTCCAGTTGCACACCATCATCGAAGAGGTAAGAGCAAGCCGCCGGGTGGCCCGGAAGGCAGGTGTGGCCACAAACCTCCAACACTCCGCGCACAACTGTCCAGCAAGCATCAAATTGAAATGGTGGCTGGGAATATGAGTTGTGTTCACTCGGACAAAGAGGGTGGCGCAGTGGTAGAGTCGATCCCTTACAGCGCCAGAGAATGGGTTTGATCCTGACGGTGATCCTGAGGGCGGCACGGTGGCGCAGCGGTAGAGTTGCTGCCTTACAGCGAATGCAGCGCCGGAGACTCAGGTTCGATCCTGACTACGGGTGCCGTCTGTACGGAGTTTGTACGTTCTCCCCGTGACCTACGTGGGTTTTCTCCGAGATCTTCGGTTTCCTCCCACAATCCAAAGACGTACAGGTATGTAGGTTAATTGGCTGGGCAAATGTAAAAAAAATAAAAAAATTGTCTCTAGGGTGTGTAGGTTAGTGTTAGTGTGCGGGGATCGCTGGTCGGTGCGGACCCGGTGGGCCGAAGGGCCTGTTTCCGCACTGTATGTCAAAATCTAAAAATCTGACCACGGGGACAGTCTGTATTGAGTTTGTATGTTCTCCCTGTGACCTATTGCTCTCGTTCCATTAAGACAGGGCTTTGCAGAGTGACTCCAGAGAAACCATTACTGTTAAAATGGAAACCTGATATGGAGCCTAAACTCTGAAAAAGTTTGGAGCTTCATTTTGAGATACTGAGTGGAAACAAGCCTTTTGGCCAACTGGGTCCACAGCGACCATTGGACACCCGTTCACGCTAGTTCTACGTTCTACTACTTCCTCGTCCATCCTCACACAAGGGGCAATTTACAGAGGCCAATTAACCGACATACACGTACATCCTTCGGATGTGGGAGGAAACCAGAACACCTGGAGGAAACCCACATGTTCAAACACCACACAGGCAGCACCCAAAGTCAGGTTTGAACCCAGGTCTCTGGCGCTGTGAGGCAGCAGGTCTACCAGTGGTATCCATGTTTTCACCACAATAACTTGGGTTCACAGAAGGCCTTTTGAAATAAAGACTCACGACGAGGGGCTTCAAGGGGTGGAATAATATGATTGCGTATGTTCACAGACCAGGAGGTTGTGGTCAGAAATGCAGGGGAGGGGTTTCATAAGAGAGGCTGATTGGCTCAGAAGGAACTGCAGATGCTGGTTTAAATCGGAGATAGACGCAAAATGCTGGCGTAACTCCGCGGGACAGGCAGCATCTCCGGAGAGAAGGAACGGGTGACGTGTCGGGTCGAGACCCTTCTTCAGTCACTGTCCGAAGAAGGGTCTCGACCTGAAACGTCACCCATTCCTTCTCTCCGGAGATGCTGCCTGCCCCGCTGAGTTACTCCAGCTTTTTGTGTCTAAGCTGATTGCACACTTGGCAGATTTCCCAGGGCTATATTAGATGGTGTCAATATGGGGTTTTGATTGAAGTGCATTGTTGGCAGGGAGCGCTAGGAATTTGACCACACTCCATGTGATCATGTGACTGAGTGCAGTCCACACTCCATCTGATCTGAGAACACTCAATGCCTCAACGCCAGTGGAACTAAAATTCCTTTCCCATCTCTGGGATCCTTCACCTCCATGAACACAGTACACAATCCTTCCCCTTTATCCTCTGTCGATCTGAATTGGATTGTAGTATCAAAAGGAGAAGATGTCACACTGGTGTGGTTGCACTAAGGGTTGCCAACTTCCTCACTCCCAAATAAGGGACAAAGGGCGACGTCACCACCCTGCGCCCCACGTGCCCCACGTGGCCACGTGCTCCCGTTCCACCAATGGCAGTCGCCCGGGCCGGGAGGCGGGTTGCTAGGCAACCTCCGTTAGGCAGCGCCCAGGCCTACAGTGTCCGGGGCTACAATGTACGGGCCAACAGTGTCTGGGCATACAGTTTCCAGGCATACAGTGTCCGGGCCTACAGTGTCTGGACCTACACACCGTTCCGGGCTTAATACAGGACAAGGGCGGTCCCAGATGGGACAAACCAATTTAGCCCAAAATACGGGATGTCCCGGCTAATATGGGACAATTGGCAACCCTAAGTTGCACTGACCACCATCAACAAAGTCACGAATGTTCCACCAGTACACAAACAAGTTCAGCTCCGATTAGCATTCAGTGCTTTGTGTAGGAAGGAACTGCAGATGCTGGCTTAAACCGAAGACACAAAATGCTGAAGTGACTCTGCAGGTCAGGCAGCATCTCTGGAGAAAGGGAAGAGATGATGATTCGAGTCGAGACCCTTCTTCTGAGCCTCAGCCTGAAGTATGAATTTCTACAGATTGAAGAAACCAAAAATTACCAAATTCGGGAAATCTGAAATAAAAACAGAAAGTACTGAAAATATTCAACGGGTCGGACAGCATCTGTGGAAAGAGAAATAGTTAACGTTTCACGTTTGTAACCTTTCAACAGAACCGTTTTTGAAGACCAATGATGGAGCCAATCTGTCTGAAGTTGGGTCTTGATTCCTTCTCTCCATTGTTTAAATAAGAGATGTTCACTTGTAATCATTTACATTTTCATTTAGTTTGCGTTGTGATCTTGAACTCTGAATGTGCGTCATGTAATAAATATCAACACAATCCCAGCTGTTATCAGGCAACTGAATGGTCCTCTCATCGGCTGGAGTGTGGGCTTGGCCTCCCTTTAAATCAGATTTTATCTTGCACTAAAAATTGTATACTTTACCCTTTAATTCTACGCTGTGGACGGTTTGTTTGTAATCATGTGTAGTCTTTTCTTTGGGTAGCACACTTAACAAAAGCTTTTCACTGTACCTCACTGAGCGTGACAATAAGAAACTAAACAAAAACCCGACTTCTCTTGACAGAATGCCAAATGTGTCAGCCCTCTGCACGCACATGCCAGTGCCAATGTGACCACCCAGGTAGGCCCCTATGCCTTTAAGATTCCATACTCCATCAGGCAGAAGATCTGCACAAACCTGGACGCACCAAATACTCGAGGCAATGACTGGAGGCTGCTGGCCCAAAAGCTTGGAGTGGACAGGTAAGGCAACATTCACCTTAAAACATCATTCTTTAATCAAAGGGTGGTGAATCTCTTTAGTCAGAGGGTGGTGAAACTGTATGAAACATACAGAATAGTGAAAGGCTTGGATAGAGCGGATGTGGAGAGGATGTTTCTATTAGTGGGGGAGTCCAGGACTAGACGTCATAGCCTCAGAATTAAAGGACGTTCTTTTAGGAAGGAGAAGAGGAGGGATTTCTTTAGTCAGAGGGTGGTGAATCTGTGGAATTCTGCCACAGAAGGCTGAGAAGGCCAAGTCTTAAACTGTGGCTCCTTGTTCTGGACTCCCCCAACATTGGGAACATGTTTCTTGCCTCTAGCGTGTCCAACCCCTTAATAATCTTATACGTTTCGATAAGATGCTGACGAAAGTCCCTGAACGTCCTTGCGACTCCTGTTCCTCATGCGTGGTTTTGTTTTTCATTCTCCTCTCCCTTGCTTAGATTCCTCACCTACTTTGCCACCAAACTTAGCCCTACGGGGGTCATCTTGGACTTGTGGGAAGCGCAGCACCAGGACGACGGAGACATCAATTCCCTCGCCAGTGCCCTGGAGGAGATGGGCAAGAGTGATGTCATGGTGGTCATCACAACGGAAGAGTGCTGAGACACGGCCAACCTTGGCGATGGAACGACAAAACCCTATGGCAATTTGTTGTAGAAATCAGTTTGCTGCTCAACTGAGCACCCGGCAAATTAGGAAAGTAGTATTTTTACAGAAGAGAGTGGCATTGTCACCTTCAATCTAGATGAGGCCGCTCTCCGATCCAAAGCTTTGGGCAGCTTGTAAAAGGTTAACAGTTTCTTAGGAAACGCATTTAATTTATTATCCATATCTTTGGATGCTTTTTTGTTCGCTCCTATATCGAGACTTTGTAAGAACCCACGGAGTTGTTTACATACATGGCGGATGTAGACATCACTCAAGTCTGAATGCGTTGCTGTTGAAGAGAAACCCAGCCGAACCATCACAGGTGTTTGCGAGGAAGAGAATCAGTCCGAGATGCAGGCAGAAAGTAGGAAGGTCATGCAGAACATTCTCATCTGCGCTCAATTCATTGCTCAAAGCTTTTCTCTCTCTCCCTCTCTCCATCTCCCCCTCTCCCCCTCTCCCCCTCTCCCCCTCTCCCCCTCTCCCCCTCTCCCCCTCTCCCCCTCTCCCCCTCTCCCCCTCTCCCCCTCTCCCCTCTCCTCCTCTCTCCCTCTCTCCCCCTCTCCCCCTCTTCCCCCTCCCCCTCTCCCCCTCTCCCCCTCTCCCCCTCTCCCCCTCTCCCCCTCTCCCTCTCCCCCTCTCCCCTCTCTCCCTCTCCCCTCTCCCCCTCTCCCCTCTCCCTCTCTCCCTCTCCCCCTCTCCCCCTCTCCCCCTCTCCCTCTCTCCCTCTCTCCCTCTCCCCCTCTCCCCTCTCCTCTCTCCCCTCTCCCTCTCCCCCTCTCCCCCTCTCTCCCTCTCTCCCCCTCTCCCCCTCTCCCCCTCTTCCTCTCTCCCTCTCTCCCTCTCCCCTCTCCCCTCTCCCCTCTCCCCCTCTCCCTCTCCCCTCTCTCCCTCTCCCCTCTCCCCTCTCCTCTCTCCCTCTCCCCCTCTCCCCCTCTCCCCCTCTCCCCTCTCCCCTCTCCCCTCTCCCCTCTCCTCTCTCCCCTCTCCCTCTCCCCCTCTCTCCCTCTCTCCCTCTCTCCCTCTCTCCCCCTCTCTCCCCTCTCCCTCTCCCCCTCTCTCCCTCTCTCCCTCTCTCCCTCTCTCCCTCTCTCCCTCTCTCCCCCTCTCCCCTCTCCCCTCTCCCCTCTCCTCTCTCCCCTCTCCCTCTCTCCCTCTCCCCCTCTCTCCCTCTCTCCCTCTCTCCCCCTCTCGCCCCTCTCCCGCTCTCCATCTCTCCCTCTCCCCTCTCCTCTCTCCCCTCTCCCTCTCCCCCTCTCCCCCTCTCTCCCTCTCTCCCTCTCTCCCCCTCTCTCCCCTCTCCCTCTCCCCCTCTCTCCCTCTCTCCCTCTCTCCCTCTCTCCCTCTCTCCCCCTCTCCCCTCTCCCCTCTCCCCTCTCCTCTCTCCCCTCTCCCTCTCTCCCTCTCTCCCTCTCCCCCTCTCTCCCTCTCTCCCTCTCTCCCCCTCTCGCCCCTCTCCCGCTCTCCATCTCTCCCTCTCCCCTCTCGCCCTCTCTCATAAAAAAACTCAGACATTCCCACTGTCGAAACTCATGGCCACCAATGACCAGTTTTGTACTGCAATGCCTGCCTGGCCTTTTAGTGACAGTATTGAAAATGTGGGATAATGAACATGGTGGAAAGGCATGTGGAGGTATCTGCTAAGGTTAAACGCAGTCATCTCTTTGCTAAAACTTCTGATTAACATGAAGATATTTGTGCGTTCAGTGCTGGTGTGCCTAACCTTCCAACCTCCTCCTCTCCATTGAACGAGTCCAGAGTAGATCATAGACAGTCTTCACAAAATCAAGCCCATGCTGAACACTGAACCCAAGCAATAGTCATTCATTGAAGCAGCCCGCCATCACCAGAAGACATGTTTCTCATTAAAAATTTGCAATGTACTGACAAAGTTAATTGACCAAAGTACATATAACATCTGGACTACAATCTCAGTGTGATTCAGGATCTTAGCTTGAATGAATATGGGCTTTATATTCTTAACATCTTATCATGTTTTAATCATTTTAAGGCACAGTCAGCATAATATTTTCTCTCTGCAATTTGACTTTTAATTTTAATTTTATTCTGCATAATGAATGCTATCCCAGGCTAGTGTGGAAATTTGAAGCCTTTCTGCTCTAACCCACACACTGTCACCACGTGTCTCTTCCGAGATCTTTTAACGAGGGAAGTTACAGTAGGTGATATCATCATTTCTCCTGCCAACATCTCCGATCCATCTCCGACCATTTTACTGAACCATAGATTGCCTCAAAACCAAACCAATCTCACTGATGAAACCAGGGAGAGCCTGGAGTTTGTGGAACACGAGTTGCAGTTAACACGAACACTGAACGCTGGAAGAATCCTTCAAGCCATTTTAGGGTAGCGGAGATCTGCATCCCGAGCTAGCGTTGGACTGACTTGGTTAGAAGTCGAAGGTATTTATTCACAAAATGCTGGAGTAACTCGGCAGGTCAGGCAGCATCTCAGGAGAGAAGGAATGGGTGACTTTTCGGGTCGAGACCCTTCTTCAGACTGTGAACGAGGCGTGAACCATCCGAAGAAAACAAGTTGCCGGTGGAACGACACCGATTGCCCAAGTTCGACTTACTTTTTGCAGAAATCGTCAGATGACAAAGTCTCCAAGGTTTCTTTCCCAAGTCAACCACCCAGTTAGGGCCAGTATCCAATAATGTCTTACTCCAAACTTGCCTTTAACACAATACCTATGGTCACGTTTGATGTCATGCCATAAAAGACATTCACCATGAATTCACAGAGACGTGTAGCATTGTCATTTCCAATATGGTTTTGAAACATCTTCAGTTGACTAAAATATTGAGCCAACCAAAGGATGAACAAGGGAGTGTGTGATACATTCTTGGTGCTGCGTTGGTGTCAACAGGATTGTGAATTCTCCAAGGGTGTATCTATTAAAAATTAGGCAAAGTGCTTACATATTTGTAGAATCTGCATATTGAGCTATTTATTTCCGAGGTGTTTTAGACAAATGCATTTTAAATACATCATTGTTTTTAAATGATTACTTCAGGAACTTAGTTATCGGACACAAACGGTCAACTTTCTTGTGGCAGTGATCTTCCTGCTCGATGTCTAAGCAGATTGAAAGGCAAGATCATCAGGAAACATGCCTGCATTTTGAAGAGGGTCTCCTGCAAGCAGTCCCCTGTGAAAAACCACAGGGGCATTTTAAAACATTGTTAAATGTCACACTTGGTTGCTTGCCTCCAAAATAAACAGGTCTACTGACTTCAGTGGAAGCAAAGTTCAGGAAACAGTGCACAAAATGGAACGGACACCACATTGCTCATTCAACCAATGGAGGATGAATTCACAGTGTGTCTGAAGTATGTTTTTTTTTAAATCTTCTTTGAATATCTTTTCTATTGATGAAAAATATATCAGAGGTGGGGGTGGTGGGAAAAGCTGTTGGCAGTGCAGGACAGATGGAAGGTCATGAAAACTTCAAGGACAGGCCCAGCGAGAGTTGGCAGCGTACATTCAGAAGAACCTTGGAAAGACTTGGCCTCCTCCCAACATCGAAATGTGACCCAAAAACCAGCAAAATCACACACTCCGATTGATGCTTCAGCTACTTGATATCAGTACACTGGGGCGATCTTTGAAAAGAAAATTGGCAAGGGTTGTTTTAGATGACTCCATATAGTTTTTACAAAATTATACTTGAGCCACTTGTGACAATTCCTGCAACCCATTTACGCAGAGGTGTAACTGAGACTTGGATTGATGTAAATCCACTTACCTCTGACGGAGAAGGTTGGCACTAACTTTCTGAATGCTGTGGCCAGCAATATTATTTTTCAGTATTCATTGATTAAGAACGGCTGAAGGTGTTTTAGTGAAGTTATCCTCTCTATTTTCCCCATGTAAGGGGCACCATTATACCGACCAGTTAGTGAAATAGTGCTTTCATATCTTTTGTTCACTCCAAGTGCTATGCAAGTTTATAGAATTAATTCATTTGCAGACATATCACAGTGCTTCTGTTCTTTATGTTCATCTTTCATATTTATATGTATAGAAATTGCTGGAATCTATTGCTCTCTCCCTTTTCATTTATTTGTTCATTCTGTAAACTATCGATTGTAAATAAGTTTAGCATTCCTATTGTAACAAATTAATTTTTATGCAATAAATTATATTTCCTAGTTTAATGAATCAAATGTGGCAGTTTTTTGGAAACTGAAATGCAATTCCTAGTGTTACATGAACATGTTCTGCATCTTCTCGGTGCTATCTCAACACATGGGGAGCAGAATCCTCGTAGTCTTCGGCACGCTGGCGCAGCGGTAGAGTTGCTGCCTTACAGTGAATGCAACGCCGGAGACTCAGGTTCGATCTTGACTACGGGCGCCGTCTGTACGGAGTTTGTACGTTCTCCCCGTGACCTGCGTGGGTTTTCTCCGAGATCTTCGGTTTCCTCCCACACTCCAAAGACGTACAGGTTTGTAGGTTAATTGACTGGGTAAATGTAAAAAAATTGTCCCTAGTGTGTATAGGGTAGTGTTAATGTGCGGGGATCGCTGGGCGGAGTGGACTCGGTGGACCGAAGGGCCAGTTTCCGATGAGAGGTTTGGACAAACTGGATAGCAGAAAGCTCTTTGGCGGACAGCTCAGGGGCTAGAAGTCACAGGTTTAGTTGTTAGTTTAGTTGAGTTTAGTTTAGAGACACAGCGCAGAAACAGACTGCGTTTCCTTGTGACAATTCCTGCAACCCATTTGCGCAGAGGTGCAACTGAGACTTGGATTGATGTAAATCCACTTACCTCTGCGCCCGTGCCGCCCAGTGATCCCACACAGGAACACCACTCCACACACACTATTGACACATACACCAAGCCGATTAACCTACAAACCTGCACGTCTTTGGAGTGTGGGAGGAAACTGAAGATCTCAGAGTAAACCCACGCAGGTCATGGAGAGAACATACAAACTCTGTACAGACAGCATCCGTAGATAGGATCGAACCCGGGTCAATAGACAATAGGTGCAGGAGTAGGCCATTCGGCCCTTCGAGCCCATGTGATCATGGCTGACCATTCTCAATCAGTACCCCGTTCCTGCCTTCTCCCCATACCCCCTGACTCCGCTATCCTTAAGAGCTCTATATAGTTCTCTCTTGAATGCATTCAGAGAATTGGCCTCCACTGCCTTCTGAGGCAGAGAATTCCACAGATTTACAACTCTCTGACTGAAAAAGTTTTTCCTCATCTCCGTTCTAAATGGCCTACCCCTTATTCTTAAACTGTGGCCCCTGGTTCTGGACTCCCCCAACATTGGGAACATGTTTCCTGCCTCTAACGTGTCCAATCCCTTAATAATCTTATATGTTTCGATAAGATCCCCTCTCATCCTTCTAAATTCCAGTGTATACTGGCACTGTAGGGCAGCAACTCTACTGCTGTGCCACCGTGCCACCCAGGTACGAAATCAGGATGAAGAAGACAAAGAGTGACACGAGGAAAAACCTTTAGCACACAGCATTTGGGCTTGAGTTTGAATTTAGTTTATTGTCACGTGTGGAGAGGTGCAGTGAAAAGCTTTTGTTGCGTGCTATCGCGGAACGACAACACGTGATGACACACCAGCCATCCTCGGTGTACAGGTACATGATAAAGGGAATAAAATGAATAATGTTTAGTGCAAGATGAGGTCCAGTCCAGTTGGAATTGGGGGGACATTTATCCATTGGGCGGCACGGTAGCGCAGCGGTAGAGTTGCTGCTTTACAGCGAATGCAGCGCCGGAGACTCAGGTTCGATCCTGACTACGGGTGCTGCACTGTAAGGAGTTTGTACGTTCTCCCCGTGACCTGCGTGGGTTTTCTCCGAGATCTTCGGTTTCCTCCCACACTCCAAAGACGTACAGGTATGTAGGTTAATTGGCTGGGTAAATGTTTTTTTTTTAATTGTCCCTAGTGGGTGTAGGATAGTGTTAATGTACGGGGATCGCTGGGCGGCACGGACTTGGAGGGCCGAAAAGGCCTGTTTCCGGCTGTGTATATATGATATGATATGATATGTGGTTGGATGTAGCTTCCATTGTGGCCATCAGTAGGCCATTGGATAAATATATAGCAGTGAAAGGCTATGAAGATGGGGCATAACTAAAGTGGTGCTCTCTTGCAGCGTCAGCTCAGAGATAATGGACTGCATGACCTCCTGCTGCACTGTGCAATCATTCCTTGATAATAACTAAGCTAATAATCCAGAGGCCGTGACTAATGGAGGTGTAAATCTAATTTGCTCAAGATGAGAAACTTAAATGAATTAAACAGCTGCCAGTAGTAATGAATTGTTATAAAAGCCCACTGATCTGTTGAGGAGATAAAAATTCACTATCCATACTGCGGACCCTCAACAATGGGGTTGGCTCTTACCTGCTTTCTGAAATATGCCCGGGCGAAACATTCAATTCTATCCAACCTTTACAAGGTGTGGCAGCACCTTCACCACGCAAACTGCAACCCTTGAATAAAACAACTCACCGCCACCTTCTCAATTACAAAGCTGCTTTAAATGATACCATTGTCAATGATGTAGGGAAAAAAACCCGCAGATGCTGGTTAAAGTCGAAGGTAGACACACGATGCTGGAGTAACTCAGCGGGTCATGCACCATCTCGGGAGAGAAGGAATGGGTGACGTTTCGGGTCGAGACCCTTCGGACTGAAGAAGGGTCTCGACCTGAAACGTCACCCATTCCTTCTCTCCCGAGATGCTGCCTGACGCGCTGAGTTACTCCAGCATTGTGTGTCTACCTTTGTCAATGATACACAATGATGTCTGAGGAAGGGTCCCAACCCGAAACATCACCCATCCTTTTTCCACATTCCCACAGTTCGCTCCACCCTGCCTTCTTTGCAACATAAAACACTTTTGCTTTCTCACGTTTCAAGTACTGGTGATGGGTTTTGGACACTACTTTTCTTTCCCTATCCACTGCTTGACCCAGTTGGTGTATCCAACATTTTCTATTGTTTTGTTTTGGATTTTCTTGTTCTTGGAGACACTAGTGCAATAATCAGTCCCTTGCAAAGTAAACCTCCACTCTGTGTAACAAAATGAACCACAGATGTTGGCTTACACCAACGATCGAGACAAAGTGCTGGAGTAACTCAGCGGGTCAGGCAGCATTTCTGGAGAAAAAGGATGGGTGACGTTTTGGGTCGGAATCCTTTCTTCAGACTGAAAGTGGAGGGGAGAAAATTGGAGGCTCCTCTATTCTGTTCCCGCAGTTTTAAATACTTGGGAGTCCGCATCGCAGAGGATCTGACGTGGGCAACGCACATTGCCGCACTGGTGGGTAAGGCTAAGCAGCGCCTTTACCACCTTAGACAACTGAGGAAATTCAGAGTGTCTCTGAAGATCCTTCATTGCTTCTACTCTGGGGCTGTAGAGAGCATCCTGTCCGGCAACATTACAGTCTGGTTTGGGAACAGCTCTGCCCAGGACAGGATGGCCCTGCAGAGAGTAGTGCGTTCGGCAGAACGCACCATGGGAACTACACTCATCCCCCTGCAGGACCTATACATCAGGAGGTGCAGATCCAGAGCAAGTAAGATCATGAGGGACCCCTGCCACCCCAGTAACGGACTGTTCCAGATGCTACGATCAGGCAAACGCCTCCGCTGTCACGCTGTGAAAACGGAGAGGATGAGACGGAGCTTCTTCCCACAGGCCATCAGGACTGTCAACTTTTATAACCCCAGAGACTAAATTTTTGTCGACACTAATAGTAACTTATTAACTTTATTTATATGCTGTAACTGTAATTCTTTTTGTGCACAACCCGCAGGCATTGCCACTTTCATTTCACTGCACATCGTGTATGTGTATGTGACAAATAAACTTGACAACTTGGCATCGAGCCTACGAGTTGACTCAAAAGAATTCTACAGAATTGTCTCTTGTCAATTTATCTGCAGACAAGCACTCATTGAATATCAAATCAATAGTTACAGTGTAGCCTTTATTGAAAGAAGCTCTTAGAATCCAATAATCTACAATTTTACTTCTGCTTATCTATTTGCAAAGAAAAAAATTCTATTTTGTATCTTGTGTACAGAGATTAGAAGATTACCTTTCGAATTGTTATATTCAGAATTCAGAATCAATTTATTGTCTAAGTATGTACACACATACAAGGAATTTTACTTGGCGTTTTGCTCGCACATGGTAAAAAAACACAATATACAACGGACAATTACAAAAAACATTATAATTAAAAAATGTAAAAATAAAGTGCAAGAGTGAAAAGGGGCAGCTTCGCAATACAGTAAGTTGCACGTGTGGAAAGCTAAAGTGCACTTGGTGAGTTCATTATTGTTTGGCTTACTGACTAGAATGTAGTGCGGCTGTTAAGTGGAGCTGCCACTCGTGGGAAGCAACTGTTTTTGTGACTGGATGTGGAGGTTTTGATAGTCATATACATGAAATAGATTAATATACATTAAAAAAAAGCTCACCAGCTCTGAGCACATCGTTGCCTTCTCCCAGGGGCCTGATGTGCACTATCCACACCATTAGACGACTAAATGTGCATTGCCTAAACACAATGGGGTACCTGCCTACTTGGCTGCATCTTCTCGACTCCCAATTGTTGTTTCCACAGCATTTTCTCATCAAGCACTCCATGCTTCTTTGTTAAATAGGTGGTGGGAGCTTGCGTTTCCAACAATGGCAAAAAAAGTCGCTTATATCTGTGGGCCACTAAAAAGGCATCAAATGTTTTGGACAAGACCTGCACGAAGTTTGGAGACCATGTCATTTGGTTGTGCAGCTTTGGTTACTCCAGTGAACATGCAACGAGGACGGACTTTAGATGGACATGGGTCCATGTCAACAAGGGTGGCACGGTGGCGCAGCGGTAGAGTTGCTGCCTTACAGCGCTTACAGCGCCAGAGACATGGGTTCGATCCCGACTACGGGTGCTGTCCATACGGAGTTTGAACGTTCTCCCCGTTTTCTCCGAGATCTTCCGTTTCCTCCCACACTCCAAAGATAGTACAGGTATGTAGGTAAATTGGGTTGGTAAATGTAAAATTGTCCCTGGTGTGTGTCGGATAGTGTTAGTGTGTGGGGATCGCTGGTCGGCACGGACTCGGTGGGCCGAAGGGCCTGTTTCCGCAGTGTATCTCTAAACTAAACTAAAATCAGTTCATATCATTCCGAAATTCGACTGACGATTTCCCAGCATGAGTAGTATTTGTATCAATTAGTAACAGACTCGGATCAATTGAAGCTATTCCCTTGGGCGTAGAGTCTTGGAGTCATACAGCACGGAAACGGGTCCCTCAGCCCAACTTGCCCACACCGACCAACATGTCCCATCTACACTAGTCCCACCTGCCTGCGTTTGGTCCATATCCCTTCTAAACCTGTCCTATCCATGTACCTGTCTAATTGTTTATAAAATGTTGCGATAGTCCCTGCCTCAACTACCTCCTCTGGCAGCTTGTTCCATACACCCACTACCCTCTGTGTGAAAAAGTTACCCCACAGGTTCCTATTAAAACTTTTCCCCTTCACCTTGGTGAGGTAGATTAGCCCCTGCTGCTGCAGTAGCAATCATTGGACGATACTCCAGGCCAGCCAGATTCACGTTCATAAGTGTTGGGGGCAGAATTAGGCCATTTACTCCACCATTCAATCATGGCTGATCTATCTCTCCCTCCCAACCCCATGCTCCTTTCTTCACCCCACAATCCCTGTCACCCGTACTAATCAAGAATCTATTTATCTCTATCTTAAAAATATCCATTGACTTGGCCTCCACAGCCTTCTGTGGCAATGAATTCCACAGATTCACCGCCCTCTGACTAAAGAAATTCCTCCTCACCTTCCTAAAGAAACGTCCTTTAATTCTCAGGCTGTGAACTCTGGTCCTAGACTCTCACTCGTGGAAACATCCTCCACATCAACCCTACCTAGGCCTTTCATTATTCGGTAAGTTTCATTTAGGGCCCCCCTCGTCTTTTTAAACTCCCACGAGTAGAGGTCGAGTGCGGTCAACACGCATCATGTGTTAACCCACTCATTCCTGGGATAATTCTTGTAAACCTCCTCTGGGCCCTCTCCAGAGCCAGCACATCCTTCCTCAGATACGGGGCCCAAAACTGCTCATAGTACTCCAAATTGCTTGCCCTAGAGAGCCTCGGCATTACATCCCTGTTTCTGTATTCTAGTCCTCATGCCATCCCAAAGAGGGACTCCATTAAAGATAAGTCCTTCTATCCTTTGAACTCCATTCCACATTGCTACCACCCAGCCATGCCATTGCACACCTGAAATGCTGAGATTCCAACCAAGCCCCCAATCCGTGAACCCTGAGGGTCTTGGTCTCCCAGAAGATCTGCTCCCTGATGGACCCAGTCACACGCTGGTCAACCAGATCAACCTCCAATGGACACATTCACCCGGCTCCCCACAACACCCCTCAGCCTCTCAGGCCACACGAGGATCAATGACCCTTAACCCTTTCTCCCCACCTCATCCCCGCCCTCAATCCCCAAATTATGTCTTCCTGCATCGAGCACAGCAAAAATCACAGCTGTGACTGAGTTGCACCTGAGGCTCGGGCCTCCAGTTTTAAGTAGGTTAATGGCAGCTTTACAATAGCACAAACAGAAGTTTACAGCAACGCATGGAACAGCAGACCAAAAATATTGCCCTGAGGAAATTAAATATATTTGTGCTTTTTGACATGAAAAATGAAGGCTGAGGATGGGAATATGCACTGAAGGACAGTTAATCCTGCCTCGTGACAGTGTGGCCCACTTTCACACATAACGGATTACAGCAAAAGTCACCAGCTCTGTGTATTCTTGGACAGTTTTGATGTGGAAGAAGAATAGAACAGAAAACTTATCTGGCAAATGCATTGATAACGAGCTGATTCATGTCACTTTCCTTGTTAGTGGAAACGTGCTCAGGTATAAACTTCAAAACCCCCTGGATTCTGACCACCTGGGGTCTTGTGGCTACACAATGCAGACACAAAGAACTGTAGATACTGGTTTATACCAAAGATAGACACAAATTGCAGGAAAATCTCAGTGGGTCAGGCAGCATCTCTGGAGAAAAAGGATGGGTGACATTTTGAGTCGACCCCCTTTTTTCAGACTCCAATAGGTGACGTTTCAAGTCAAAGGAAACAAGAATCCTCACCTATTCTCTCCAGAGATGCTGCCTGACCCGCTGAGTTACTTCAGCACTTGGTGTCTATCTGTGGCTAACACAAACCAAACCCAAAGGTAGGGATTTTGATACCAGACCTAACTACCTCCTCACACCAAGACACAAGGAACCGATCTGGCCCTTCCTTCCACGAATGCTGGAACCTTAAACAAAACACAAAGTGCTGCAGGAACTCAGCGAGTCAGGCAGCATCTGTGGAGGGAATGGACAGGCAGCATCTGTGGAGGGACCTTTCTTCAGACTCAAATGTTTGCTTTCTTTCCAATGGAGTTTTGCCTGACATTGGAGAAGCCCAATTGTACGTATGTCTGGATTTGCCTTGGAAATGGTCACAATTACATTGCACCCCCTAAAGAATTGATGTTGAATTGATGCACACGGTGGTGCAGTTTACAGCGGCGGAGACCCGGGTTCGGGTGCTGTCTGTATGGAGTTTGCACGTTCTCCATGTGACCACATGGGTTTTCACCAAGATCTTTGGTTTCCCCCCATACTCCAAAGACGTACAGGTTTGTAGTCAATTGACTTGGTATAAATGTAAATTGTCACGAGTGTGTGCAGGATAGTGTTAGTGTGCGGGGATCGCTGGTCGGTGCGGACTCGGTGGGCCGAAGGGCCTGAATCCGTGCTGTATCTCTAAAACAAAAAACGAAAACCTCAACAGACAGTCATGCAAAGTCGGATTGCTTTGGGTGGGCAGATCTTTACTTTCTGTTTAACCACTGGAAGCCTGAACATGTGAATCCGTAGCCGATCAAGGAAACATTTGGAAAGAGCCCCAGCTGACGAGGCAAACGTGTCGTGAGCTCCGATCAAGTCTGAAGAAGGGTCTCGACCCGAAACGTCACCCATTCCTTCTCTCCAGAGATGCTGCCTGACCCGCCGAGTTACTCCAGCATTTGTGTCTATCAGTGAGCCGAGTTTGTCAGTGCCCTGCCCCCGGCAGACAAACAAACAAACACGCTGCCGCAGGGGCAAATGTTTATTGGCACATCAGCGCCCAGCATTTCCTCATAATGAAACTGCTGTTGGCATCTGGAATCACATGTCTCTGTTGTGATATTGCAAGGACTATTTTGTTATATCACAAGGACTACTTTGTTTGCCCGCGTAGCAACATGTATATGTGGGAATGACGTAATATGGGCAGGGCACTCTGGTTCCAGGTGGCCGTGAAATAAACCGAGCCTTGATTTGTGCTCAGCTTCAAACCCCTAAATACGTGGTCATTCCAGAGTCATAACCACGGTATAACAGATACCGGACCACAAAGTACAACAGTCTCAAGCCACCTTTACCAGTCCATTTACAAGGAGACTTGTGAAGGTGCAATAATCTGAGTGAAAATTGACTTTCAAACTTTCAAAACTGCAACCACAGATCCTTTCAGAGGGTTCCTGGAGCAGCAATTACCGATGGTGGTGCAGCGGTAGAGTTGCTGCCTTAAAGCGCCAGAGACCCCTGTTAGATTCTGACTATAGGGGCTGTCTGTATGGAGTTTGTACATTCCCCCCGTGACCTGCATGGATTTTCCCCCGGGTGCTCTGGATTCCTCCCACACTCCAAATACTGACTGTATAAGTTTGTAGGCTAATTGGCTTGGTAAAATTGTAAATTGTCCCTGTTGTGTGACGGACAGTGTTAGTGTGCAGGATACACAGGTCGGAAAGGACTCAGTGGGCCGAACGAAGAGCCTGTTTCCACGCTGTATCTATAAAATAAACTAAACCAAGTACTAAGTTGGCCAGCCGGTTCAGGACCACGGAATAATTGCCCCGAATAAAGAATTTATCAAATTTGATGCTGCATTTGCATCTTTCTGCATTGTCTTCCTGAAAATGCCATTTTGCTCTCAAACTTCCTATGAGATGTTAGCATGGGCTGGGACTGGACAGTATAAACTCAGCATGCAGATAATAACTGATAACCTAATATTTCCAGCCTTTTTAACTATGATAATCGTGTATTGACTGTTGGGAACAGGCCCCCTCAGCCCAACTTGCCCACATCGACCAACATGCCCCATCTACACTCGTCCCACCTGCCTGCATTTGGCCCACATCTCTCCAAACCTTTCCTGTCCATGTACCTGTCCAAATGTTTCTTAAACGTTGTGATAGTACTTTCGTCAGCTACCTCCTCTGGCAACCCGTTCCATATACCTACCACCCTCTGTTCCCCCTCAGGTTCCTATTAATTCTATCCCTCCTCTTTTTAAACTTATGTCTGGTTCTCTGGTTCTTGAAAACCAGACAATGAATCCATTTTATTTAACTAAATACAACGATTCCACTAAAATACTGCCCTACAAATTCCTGAGGTAGACACAAAATATTGGAGCAACTCAGCGGGTCAGGCAGCATCTCAGGAGAGAAGGAATGGGTGAGAATGGAATCAGTCTGAAGAAGGGTCTCGACCCGAAACGTCACCCATTCCTTCTCTCCTGAGATGCTGCCTGATCCGCTGAGTTACTCCAGCATTTTGTGTCATCCTGCGATTTAAACCAGCATCTGCAGTTATATTCCTGCAAGTTCCTGACTTTGTTTCTTATCAATTTCCTTTCCCTTCACTATATTTCTCTTTAAACTCAACCTGTGACAAATGCCTTGTTATAGAACAACCAATGAAGAATCTGGAATATGTTACCACCACTTAGTGGCCTGTAATTGTTTAGACCATCCCTTCCCCTTTGTTTCAACAACAGTGCAGCATTAACAGTTGTCCCATGTTCCAGCATCGCAAGTGGTTCGGGCTGCTCCAAATCTCTTCTTGCTTCCTCTGGACAAGTAATTGATTTTCCAAAACATAGCTCCACACCTATTGCAGGTAAATGGGATTAGTGTGGATCAGTACAATGGGAGGTGTGGGCATGCTGAACAAAACTGTGCTGTGACTCTGTTAACAGCCTGGAATATTTTCCATGTGAAACTGTTGAATTACCCATTTTCTTAACTCCTGTTCCTTTACTAAGCTTATCCTGTCGAATATTCCATAGGCTTCCTCCAAAGTTGGCACTGTCCCCCTCTCCCAAAGCCATCTTAAGAATTCCTCCCACATTTCTACCTTCATGTTTTCTATCAACTCTTTAGTGCCCAATTGTACTCCTAAGACATGTTGGTTAATTGGCTTCAGTAAAGATTGTAAATTGTCCCCAGTGTTTTGGGTAGTGCGAGTGTTTAGGGTACTGCTAGTCAGTGTGGACTCGGTGGGCTGAAGGGCCTGTTTCCACACTGTGCCTGTAAAGTCAAAAGGAGAGGCTTAGAGAGATTTCGACCAAACACGTATAAATGGGGCTAGCTTGGTTGATGTGGATGAGTTGAGCTACACGACCTAAAGAATCTAATTTCAATGCAGTCACCTGTTTGGGTTTTTTCTGGGCTCTAGAGAATACATGTGAAATGGAGCTTTGCATCAGTAATAACAATCTGTTTTATTATTTTTTTAATAGTTTCTCTCCCCAAAGGATTTCAGGTCTCAACCAGTCAATTATAAACTGTTTCGCAAGTATCAGCCATATTTTTTTGACAGCCATTTTACAAAGAATGTTGGAGGGAAGACGTGCAGATATTTGAGTATAGAAGTTGGGAGGTCATGTTGCAGTTGTATAAGACATCGGCGAGGTGTGGAGATACATGTAGAGTATCGTATCCTGTTGTAGGCACCGTGTTATGGGAAAGATGTTGTCGAGCTGGAAAGGGGGCAGAGAAGGCAGAGAAGGCTTACGAGGATGTTGCCTGGACTAACGAGCCTGAGCTACAGGGAGAGGTTGAGAAGGATGGGACTATTTCTTTGAGCACAGGAAGATGAGAGGTGAACTTATAGAGGTGTACAAAATCATGAGTGGAATAGATCGGGTAGACGCACAGAGTCTCTCGTCCAGAGTAGGGGAATCGAGAACCAGAGGACATAGGTTTAAGATGAGGGGAGAAAGATTTAACAGAAACCTGAGGGGTAACATTTTTTGTACACAAAGGGTGGTGAGTGTATGGATTGAGCTGCCAGAGGAGGTAGTTGAGGCAGGTACTATCGCAATGTTTAAGAAACATTTGGACAGGTACATTGATAGGACAGGTTCACAGGGGTATTGGCCAAATGCAGGCAGGTGGGACTAGTGTAAATGGGACATGTTGGTCAGTGTGAGCAAGTTGGGCTGAAGGGCCTGTTTCCTGACTCTGACTCTGATCTGCCACTGCAGGAGGATTTAAATGTTTTGCTCTCCAAATCCTTCCTGTTGCCTGTGAACTTTCCTTCCTCGCTAGTAAAACAGCAACAGAGTCAGTGGAAAGAAAGCTGGTGTGTAGTGAAGCTATTCTGGGCTTTGCATGTTATGTGCTGCATGTTGTGAGTTTGCCACATCACTGAGTTCTTCTCTCTGATGTCTGTGTTCGATTGCAACATGACAGTGGCTCCACAATAAATCAAAGCTTGGCTCTGTTGGTAGCAGGCCGCACGCACACTTGAGGTGCAAATCAATGCCTTTATGGAGCTACGGCCCAATGGGTTGCAAACCAGTCTCCGAGCTTAAACCTCTGGGCACCAGGCTCTCAATGCAAAAGTTCAGGCTGAAGTGCGATCTGCAAGGATGCTGTGCCGTCAAGGATATTGATCTGCAAACCGTTCTGCTTCTTGGAAGCTGCACTACACTGACGGTGGTGGTGAGCTGATGACTTTTTTATTGAGTGCAGGGCACTAATAAGTTCTACAGTGCATGAGATCCAAGATGTGGTGTAATATCATAATCGGAACCGTCATTTATTAGCCAAGTATGTTTTGCAACATACGAGGAATTTGGTTTGCCATACAGTCATACCAAAAAATATTGAACAGATATTGAACAGGGGTGGGGGGGGGGAGAGAGGAGACTATTCAATTGCATGTGCATCCTTACAGAGTATGTCATCACCTCCCGTCTGGACTACTGCAACAGCCTCCTCTATGGTGCACCCTCAAAAATCATCAGTAAACTTCAATACATTCAAAACTCCGCTGCCCGTCTACTCACCCACACCCCGATCCGTGACCATATCACCCCCGTCCTTTATAAACTCCACTGGCTCCCCATCCCCCAGAGAATCCAGTACAAAATCCTCCTCATAATCTACAAAGCCCTCCATAACCTGGCCCCATCCTACCTGACCGACCTCCTCCACAGGCACACTCCCACCTGCACCCTCCGCTCTGCTGCTGCCAATCTCCTGTCCCCCCACATCCGGACCAAACTCAGATTCTGTGGGGACAGGGCTTTCTCCATCGCTGCTCCCACCCTATGGAACTCACTACCCCAAACCGTTAGAGACTCCTCCACACTCACCACATTCAAAACATCGCTGAAGTCTCACCTGTTCAGTACTGCCTTCAACCACTGAAGGTCACCTCACCTTCTGTCTCCTTTCTCTGTTCGTTTATTTATTTACTTATTTATCTATTTATTCATTTCCCTATGTTCTCTAAATCTCTGTAAAGCGTCTTTGAGTATATGAAAAGCGCTATATAAATAAAATACATTATTATTATTATTATTAAAATTGTAAGGCTTGATTGTAAGAGGTTCCTGATTCCCCAACTCTGGCCAAAAGACAATAATCTTACAATTGTGCAGGGTCCCAGAGAGGGCACACTTAGAGGATTGTGTCGAGCTTTGGTCTCTTTAGTTGAGAAAGTATTCACTGGCCTGGATGATAAGACTCCTTCACTCCACAAGGGCGGCGGTAGAGTTGCTGCTTCACGGCGCCAGAGACCCGGGCGCTGTCCGCACGGAGCTTGTACCATCTCCCCGTGACCGCACGAGATTTCTTCAGCTGCTCCGGTTTCCTCCCACACTCCCAAGACGTGTAGCTCAATCGGAAGGTAGACACAAAATGCTGGAATGACTCAGCGGGACAGGTAGCATCTCTGGAGAGAGAAGGAATGGGTGACGTTTTTGGGTCGAGACCCCATCTATTCCCTTCATGATCTAAAATCACCCCTCACCAGAGAGTCTCTGTGGAGTCACACTCAAAGTTGTAAAGAGTGCAGAGTGTTAGTGGTCATTAGTTTGCTCTATTATTACCATCAGCGTATTCTGCCTAACCCAATGGCACATTGTCACCATGACAGACACACATTCTTTAGTGTTGGAAGGAACTGCAGATACTGCTTTACATCGAAGGTAGACACAAAATGCTGGAGTAACTCAGCGGGTCAGGCAGCATCTCTGGAGAGAAGGAATGGGTGACATTTTTGGGTCGAGACGCTTCATAGTCCTCACCATCACAGTTTTTATTGAAGGTGAAGACGAAAAGCCAAGACGAAGTATTGAGGTAACAGTGGTCCACAAAAGTGTAAGAGGAAGAATGAGCATTGAGCTTGAGTTTGCACCAGGAGCTGGCTTTTCAACATTCCACCCATCATATAAAACCAGGTCAGATTGATTCTGAAATGTGAACTCTTTAAACTGGAAGGTTTTCACCCATTACTGTTATTTTCCCAGTTCTATCATTGTTTTTGGACCCTTTGTTTAGTTTAGATTAGAGATACAGCGCGGAAACAGGCCCTTCGGCCCACCGGGTCCGCACTGACCAGCGATCCCCGCGTATTAACACTATCCTACACACATTAGAGACATTTTTTACATTTACCAAGCCAATTTACCTACATACCTGTATGTCTTTGGAGTGTGGGAGGAAACTGAAGATCTCGGAGAAAACCTACGTAGGTCAGGGGGAGAATGTATAAGCTCTGTACAGACAGCAAGCGTAGTTGGGAACGAACCCGGGTCTCTGGCGCTGCAAGCGCTGTAAGGCAGCAACTCTACCGCTGCGCCACCGCGCCACCCTTGTTTCCTACCTATCAAACTAATTTTGATTGAAAGAAGATAAATTTACATAGCATCCCTCATGTCCAAAAGCAGCTCACAGCCACTGAAGTATTTCTGAACTGCAGTTATCATCAAGGAAACTTAATTTCCATATAGTAAATGCCCACAAAGAGCAATTGAATGATAATAACCGTATGTTTTTGTAATGTTGATTGAGGATTGAGGACATGAGGAATTGCTCTTCTTCAAAACAGGGCAATGGGATCTTCAATGCTTAGGAGGGCAAGTAGGACCAATATTCCATCCATATTTTGTACGTTATTCCAATAACGCATCGTAAAAGCAGAATCTTGAATGCATTCAAGAGAGAGCTAGATAGAGCTCTTAAGGATAGCGGAGTCAGGGGGTATGGGGAGAAGGCAGGAACGGGGTACTGATTGAGAATGATCCGCCATGATCACATTGGCTCGAAGGGCCGAATGGCCTCCTCCTGCACCTATTGTCTATTGTCTAATCTCCAACAGTGCAGCACTTGTGCACAAAGTTAAAACTGAGCCACACACACACACACACACACACGACACTTGACTAAGAGATAAGCTTTAAATGTGTTATGTCAACAGAGGGAGGCACTGAGAAAAATTGAAGTGGAGGGAATGGCAGGGAAATGGCAATTTCATACCTTGAGAACTTGGTCGCTTGGCACTGCCACTAGTGCTGGTATAATTAAACTTCTCTCAGGAGACCAGAGCAGAGGTGTGGGGCAGTGGGAGAGGACAAAGATACAGGTGAAAAACTCCACAGCGAGAGGGATTTGAAAACAAGGGAGCAAATTGTAAAAGGAGACCCAACTTATCCAGGAGCCAGCACTAGGATGAGACGTGAACAGTTTAGACTTTAGAGACACAATGTGGAATCAGACTCTTCGGCCTACTGCGTCCATGCCGACCAGCAATTCCCCCATACACTAAAGGTATTTATTCACAAAATGCTGGAGTAACTCAGCAGGTCAGGCAGCATCTCAGGAGAGAAGGAATGGGTGACGTTTCGGGTCGAGACCCTTCTTCAGACTGATGTCTCGACCCGAAACGTCACCCATTCCTTCTCCCCTGAGATGCTGCCTGACCTGCTGAGTTACTCCAGCATTTTGTGAATAAATACCTTCGATTTGTACCAGCATCTGCAGTTATTTTCTTATACCCCCATACACTAACACTATCCTACACACTGGGGTCAATTTTATAACTTACCGAAGCCACCAAAAAGTTATAAATTTGTAAGTCTTTGGAATAAGGGAGGAAACTGGAGCACCTGGAGAAAACCCCAATGGTCTCTGGGTGAATGTACAACTCCGTAAAGACAGCACCCGTAGTCAGAATGGAACCCAGGTCTCTGGCGCTGTAAGGCAGCAACTCTACCGCTGCGCCACCGAGCCACCCAGGTTTGGTGCAAGTCAGGATTAAGTCAGGAGTTTCAGATGATCTTGTCATCTTGAGGGGAGAGAGGGAAATGTCTACTCGAGGTGTGCTGGAATAGAGAGAATTTCTGTATCCTCTGCTCTCACACCCTCTGACCCTGCACTTGATCAGAATTGGAGATCCCTGATCCAGACTCTGGTGACCTATCAAGAGAGCTAAGTCTGAAGAAGGGTCTCGACCCGAAGCGTCGCCCGTTCCTTCTCGCCAGAGATGCTGCCCGTCACGCCGAGATACTCCAGCTTCTTGTGTCTATCTTGGAGCTAAGCTGACGGTCCCTTTGAAAAATGATTGCAGACAACACACTTTGCCAGGCAGCAGGCCAAAGGATCAGCGGGCTATTTCTGCCACAGTGCTGTTAAAGCTTTTTAGACATTCAATGACAGGAGCGCTGGAGTGATTGCACACCAGAGATTTGCAGCCACTCATTAAATTGAACCTTTTACATATGCAGGAGGCTTTAGAAAGCAGGTTGGTCCATAAGTGCTAATGTGGGAAGGCAGTCTTGCTTAACACAGCCTTGAATCGTTGCTACCTCAATTAGCAAGCAGCTATTTAGACGTCGGGGGAATTAAGTTTTCAAAGTGGTTCTCTGAATGGCTTTCAATGTTTGTGATTGTCAGTGGCTCAATGTGTAGTTCCCACTGTAGAGTTTTTATTTAAAACTGAAGAGACGTGTTATAACTTACCCATCACATCACCATGTAGTGGGAGAGTCTAGGACCGGAGGTCACAGCCTCGGAGTTAAAGGACGTTCTTTTAGGAAAGAGATGAGGAGGGATTTCTTTAGTCAGAGGGTGGTGAGTCTGTGGAATTCTTTGCCACAGAGGGCTGTGGAGGCCAAGTCAGTGGATATTTATAAGGCAGAGATAGATAGATTCTTGATTAGTACGGGTGTCAGAGGTTATGGGGGAAAAGGCAGGAGAATGGGGTTAAGAGGGAGAGATAGATCAGCCCTGATTGAATGGTGGAGTAGACTTGATGGGCCGAATGGCCTAATTCTGCTCCTATTACGGCACGGTGGCGCAGCGGTAGAGTTGCTGCCTTACAGCGAATGCAGCGCCGGAGACTCGGGTACGATCCTGACTACGGGTGCCGTCTGTACGGAGTTTGTACGTTCTCCCCGTGACCTGCGTGGGTTTTCTCCGAGATCTTCGGTTTCCTCCCACACTCCAAAGGCGTACAGGTTTGTAGGTTAATTGACTGGGTAATATGTAAAAATTGTCCCTAGTGGGTGTAGGATAGTGTTAATGTGCGAGGATCGCTGGGCGGCACGGACTCGGTGGGCCGAAGGGCCTGTTTCCGCGCTGTATCTCTAAACCTAAAATCTAAAAATGACATATGACCTTACGACCAAATTCCTTGTCTTTTTCTCACCTTGGAGATAACCCATTATCTCTGCTCCCAGGATGACCCTGGCTTCCCAATCTCCCTTATCCTTATTCTCTGGTCTTGCCCCTTTCTCCCTTTTTAGGTTTAAGTTAATTATTGTCATGTATTCTAAGGTACAATGAAAAGCTTTATCTTGCATGCCATCCAAAACAGATTAGGCATACCATATCTTTAAACTCAAGCACAATAGATAGAGCAGTGGGAAAGATACAGAGTGCAGAATATAATTCTCAATATTGTAACGCACCAGTTCCATATTCGAAGATCAATGTCCACTATGAGGTGGAGGTTTAGTTTAGAGATACAGCACAGAAACAGGCCCTTCGGCCCACCATCCACATCAACCAGCGAGCCCTGCCCATAAACATAACCCTACACACACTTGGGACAATTTTGTACATTTGCACCAAGCCAATTAACCTACAAACCTGTATGTCTTTGGAGTGCGGGAGGAACCTCACAGAGTGCAGGCGTGAATTGGACTGCTCCCTAGCTAGTGGAAGGACCGTTTAGATGCCTGATAACAGAAGGGGAAGAAGCTGTTGCTGAGCCTCGACCTTCTACAAGACAGGTGCGGGGAGAAGTAGGAATGAAGTCTTTCTCCTTATGCCCCCTACTCTCCCTGACGACCTTCTACCGCTGCACCATAGAGAGCATCCGAACGCATGGCATCCCTGTGTGGTACCTCAGCTGCATGGAGGCAGAGAGGAGAGCTCTTCAGCGGGTAGTCCATAGAGCTCAGAGGATCATCGGAACACAGCTACCAGCCTTGGAGGACATCTACAACACACGATGCCTCAGAAAAGCCACCAGCATCCACAAAGACCCCTGCAATAGTCTGTTTGAAATTCTACCATCGGACAGATGCTACAAGGCCTTCTACGCCCGCACCTCCAGACTCAGGAACAGCTTCATCCCCAGGGCCATAGCTGCTATGAACCGGTCCTGCTGAGCCGGATGGTCACATCGCACAGTGATCCGGCACAGACCTACTTGCACTTTATGCTGTTTTAAAACTCTTTCTAATTTTGTTTCACTGGGTTGTATAAATTTATACTGATTAGCTAATTCATTTATTGCATCGTATGGGAGGCGCATTCCCAATCTCGTTGTACCCCAGTACAATGACAATAAAGATATATTGTATTGTATTGTATTTTAAAATGATGAGCAGCATAGACAGGGTAGACCGTCAGACCGTTCTCACAGGATAGAAATGTCAAAGACTGGAGGGCACAACCTTAAGATCAGAGGAGGAATGCATAAAGGACATGTTCAAGGCAAATTGCTTGCAAAAGGAATAGTGGGTGCCTGGAATGTGCTGCCAGTGGTAGTCATGGAAACAAATGAGATATTATTTAACCCTCATCAACCTTTTTGGTCGTGTCTTCAAAAAATTCAATCAGATTTGTGATTGATTTGTGACAACCTTCCACGTACAAAACCATGCTGACTGTCCCGAATCAGCCCTTGCCCATCCAAATGCCTGTGTAACCTGTCCCTCAGAATACTCTCCAGTAACTTAATAACTACAGATGTTAAAGGTATTTATTCACAAGATGCTGGAGTAACTCAGCAGGTCAGGCAGCATCTCAGGAGAGAAGGAATGGGTGACGTTTCGGGTCGAGACCCTTCTTCAGTCTGAAGAGGGATCTCGTCCCGAAACGTCACCCATTCCTTCTCTCCTGAGATGCTGCCTGACCTGCTGAGTTACTCCAGCATCTTGTGAATAACTACCTTCGATTTGAACCAGCATCTGCAGTTATTTTCTTACACAGATGTTAAAGGCAAGTTGGAGGAACAGCATCTCATATTTCGCTTGAGCAGCCTACACCCCAGCGGTATGAACATTGATTTCTCCAACTTCAGATAGTTCCTCTGTCCCTCTCCTTCCCCTCCCCCTTCCCAGTTCTCCCACTGTCTTCCTATCCCCAACCACATCCTATCTTTGTCCCCCACCCTCTCCCCTGACATCAGTCTGAAGAAGGGTCTCGACCCGAAACGTCACCCTTCCCTTCTCTCCTGAGATGCTGCCTGACCCGCTGAGTTACTCCAGCATTTTGTGATAACTACAGATGTTAACCTCACCGGCCTATCGTTCCCAGCAGTTCCCCAACAGCCCTTCTTCAAGAGGTACAACATTTGCCACCCTCCAGTCTTCCTGTATGAGTTGTGATGTATTGTCCTGGGCAGTTTACAAGAATGTTTGTACTTTGAATCTTCTCTTTGCTCTTGTATCGTCGACAAGCTTAATGTAGACAAGCTATGTAATGCACAGGAGCCCCATATAATCAATGGGAAGATTGGTCTATGAAAGAACACACATATTTGAAAACTTCTACCTTTGTTCTTGATGTTGCCGGGCAGTTATTGGGACACCAACCACTCTGGTGTGATATCAGTTTGAGTGTGATATCAGTTTCAGTTTAGTTTATTGTCACTTGTACTGAGGTACAGTGGAAAGCTTGTGTTGCGTGCTATCCAGCCAGCAGAAAGACCCTGCATGATTACAATCGAGCCATTTACAGTGTATAGATGATACATGATAAGGTAATAATGCGCGGTAGAGCCAGCAAAGTCCAATCAAGGATAGGCTCAGCATCACCAAAGAGGTGGATAGTTGCTGCCGGGAGATAGGTAGATGTGAAGCAAAAAATATTAAAACTTCTGGTATAAGAAAATAACTGCAGATGCTGGTACAAATCAAAGGTATTCCCTCCCATTCCCAGTCTGACCTTTCTGTCATGGGCCTTCTCCAGTGCCATAGTGAGGCCCACCGGAAATTGGAGGAACAGCACCTCATATTTCGCCTGGGCAGCTTGCAGCCCAGTGGTATGAACATTGACTTCTCCAACTTTAGATAGTTCCTCTGTCCCGCTCTTCCCCTCCCCCTTCCCAGATCTCCCTCTATCTTCCTGTCTCCACCTATATCCTTCCTTTGTCTGTCCCCCCCTGACAACAGTCTGAAGAACGGTCTCGACCCGAAACGTCGCCCATTCCTTCTCTCCTGAGATGCTGCCTGACCTGCTGAGTTACTCCAGCATTTTGTGAATTAAAACTTCTGCTATTACGAAAAGTAAAGTTGTAGTTCAAGCGAAGACTGACATGGTTAATCAGTCCCATCCACAGACTGATAAGTTTTTGCTTCAGGTTGTGAATATTAAAGAGCTGTTGATAAATTATGCATTTGCACAGGAAACCATTAGATTCAAGAACAGCAGGGCTGGTTCTCTAAGTGGCCAATTGAGAAGAGTTTAATTTAGCGTTGGATGGTGAGCATTGGATACTGGCAGAAGCCTGCTCAAGGTACAAATGTCAGCCTTCTCCATTTCAAAAGGCAACGAGGAGATAAACGCTGAGAAAGGTCACATTTGGCTGTGGATGAATTCTTAATGTCGGGGGCTGTGTAACTTGTGGAAGGAAGGCTTGCATTTGAATGATGCCCTTCTCAACTTCAGGATGTTTTCAAAGCCCCGTTGTTGCCAATTAAGTAACTCTGAGAGATACGAGGAACTGCAGATGTTGGAATCTTGAGTCAAACGCAAGATGCTGGAGTAACTCAGCAGTAAGCTCCTGATGGGTCGTGCGTGGTAGAACCTCCTGGTGGGCCGCAGGTCTGGATTGCTCGCCGTGGGTCTGGAGGAGCCGGCTGGAGTGGGCCTGAGCCTCGCCTCGAAGACCGGGAATCGAAGAGGAAGGGCTGGTAAGAGAGGGGCGGTGAAACACGCACGCGGTGAGAAGGTCTCTCCATGAGTTATGGCCTCATCCCAACAGCAGGTCTGGATTACCCGCCGCGGAACTGGGAACCCGCCCGCAGAGGGAAGCCGCCAAACTCGTCCCTGAAGAACGGGAACCGGAGAGGAGGTGGAAGGAGTCGGCGACGGACGATGGACAAAGGGCCTGGTAAGAAGAACATTGGGGGGTCTTGCCTTCCCTGCCCACAAGGTCAGCTGCAAGGTCACCCCCCTCCTCCTCCCCGCCCGGGGAACAAGGGCTGAAGGGGGTCGGGCAAGGAGAGGGACGATGGTTCACAGGGAAACCGCAATGGAGGCAACAGCTGCAAGGGGCCTTTGTGGTCGGCTGCAGCTGTGACTGTACATTGGCGCCAAAATGGTATCTCTTGCATAAAGTGCAGGGAAAAAAAACTGCAGATGCTGGTTTAAATCGAAGGTAGACACAAAATGCTGGAGTAACTCAGGCAGCATCTCTGGAGAGAAGGACGTTTTGGGTCGAGACCCTTCTTCAGACCTCTGGCATAAAGACTGTTATGTGCATTCTGTACTAACTGGGGGATTGTACTTATGCATGGTAATAGTTTTGCTGATCTGAATGTAAAAAGTGTATTTCACTGTACCTCGATAACCACTATTGGATCTTATCGAAACATATAAGATTATTAAGGGGTTGGACACGTTAGAGGCAGGAAACATGTTCCCAATGTTGGGGGAGTCCAGAACCAGGGGCAACAGTTTAAGAATAAGGGGTAGGCCATTTAGAACGGAGGTGAGGAAAAACTTTTTCAGTCAGAGAGTTGTGAATCTGTGCCTCAGAAGGGAGAACTAGATGGAGCTCTTAAGGATAGCGGAGTCAGGGGGTATGGGGAGAAGGCAGGAACGGGGTAATGATTGAGAATGATCAGCCATGATCACATTGAATGGTGGTGCTGGCTCGAAGGGCTGAATGGCCTACTCCTGCACCTATTGTCTATTGTCTAAACCATTGAGGGTGGAAGGAATGGATATAGTGACCTTTTGGGTCAGGACCCTTGTTCTGACAGTAATTCCGAGTGTAGCCATGGTTACAGTGTACCATTTGTTTAGACCTAAATTCCAACTACCATTGACATAGCTCCCAATAATTACCTGGTAGAAATTCATATCAATCAGTGTGGCCGAATGCACAATATTGTTATGGCGTACTTTGCCTCTGAAATTTCAGTGGAATGCACTGACGCAGTTGTAGGGTAAGTTTAGCAATGTAAACAGGAGTTCAGTTAGTTCGTTCAGTTAGTTCATTGTCACGTGTACCGAGGTACAGTGAAAAGCTGTTTTTTTGTTGCGCGCTATCCAGTTAGCAGAAAGACAACACGGATGCTCCTCGACTTACGATGCTTCAACTTTACGATAGTGCAAATGCAATGCACATTCAGTAGAAACCGTACTACGAATTTTGAATTTTGATCTTTTCTAGCGATATGCGGTACGATACTCTTTCGTGATGCTGGGCAACGGCAGCGAGCCGCAGCTCCCAGCCAGCTGGTAGGTTAGGTGGCTATGATGTTGGGTAGGTTAGGTGGCTATGATGTTCAATAAGAAAATAACTGCAGATGCTGGTACAAATCGAAGATATTTATTCACAAAATGCTGGAGTAACTCAGCAGGTCAGGCAGCATCTTGGGAGAGAAGGAATGGGCGACGTTGCGGGTCGAGACCCTTCTTCAGTCTGAAGAAGGGTCTCGACCCGAAACGTCACCCATTCCTTCTCTCCCGAGATGCTGCCTGACCTGCTGAGTTACTCCAGCATTTTGTGAATAAATGGCTATGATGTTGGGTAGGTTAGGTGGCTGTGATGTTCAGTAGGTTAGGTTGCTATGATGTTTGGTAGGTTAGGTGGCTATGATGTTGGGTAGGTTAGGTGGCTATGATGTTCAGTAGGTTAGGTGCCTATGATGTTCGATAGGTTAGGTGGCTATGATGTTCGATAGGTTAGGTGGCTGTGATGTTCGGTAGGTTAGGTGGCTATGATGTTGGTATTTTAGGTGCCTATGATGTTCAGTAGGTTAGGTGGCTATAATGTTCGGTGAGTTAGGTGGCTGTGATGTTGGGTAGGTTAGGTGGCTATGATATTCGGTGGGTTAGATTGCTATGATGTTTGATGGGTTATGTGTATTAAATGCATTTTCGACTTACGATATTTTCGAGTTACGGCGGGTTTATCAGAACGTAACCCCATCGTTAGTCGAGGAGCGTCTGTACATGATTACAATTGAACCATTTACAGTGTAGAGATACATGATAAGGGAATAACGTTTAGTGCACGGTTAAACCAGCAAAGGTTAATGCAAGGGTCACCAATGAGGTCTGGGGTCGTTCAGCACTGCTCCCTGGTGTGGGAAGATGATTGCGTTGCCCGATGTTTCAGAGTAAATCAGTTCCGACTGCTAATTGTAGGAGAACCATTGTCCGAGACAAAGTGGAGATATGTGTTATTTTTCCTAATAGTGCCAGCGAATCTTTTAACCAGTCTTGGTTTGAGATAATGTCAGTGCATCACCCTCACCTGCCAGAGCTGACTTAGATATTTGTGTCAAGCGTCATGGCTGGAGCTTGAACTCACAACGCTCCCCGTGGGTTGAACTTACAAATAGGAGCTGATGCCAATCACTACTTGCCTTGCTCCAAACTGAGGACCAAACATGACAAGTTATTGAAATGTATTTTTAAAACCTGAGATGCTGGAAATCTGAAGTAAGACACTATGGCTGGAAATACTAAATCGGCAAAGAAGCTTTTGCTGCTGATATATTCATTGACCTGAAACATTTAATGCTGTTTAGCATAGATGTTTACTTCTAAATTAGGCCCAGATTCTCTAGACAACACCAAAACAACAATGCCTGCTGTCCATTAATGTGCTTCCCAAAGTATCCACCAGCCTCCTATCTCCTGATGCTTGCACTTATCGATGGTCAGGTTTCCTATAACTGGAGCATCATCAATCTTGCTAATCACGTTTAAAGTAAAATCAACAGACAAAAAAATTAAGAATCAAATAGTAGAGTGGTACAGCAGTAGAGTTGTAAATCTGTGGAATTCTCTGCCTCAGAAGGCAGTGGAGGCCAATTCTCTGAATGCATTCAAGAGAGAGCTAGATGGAGCTCTTAAGGATAGCGGAGTCAGGGGGTATGGGGAGAAGGCAGGAACGGGGTACTGATTGAGAATGATCAGCCATGATCACATTGAATGGTGGTGCTGGTGGTGCTGGCTCAAAGGGCTGAATGGCCTACTCCTGCACCTATTGTCTATTGTCTCACAGCGTCGGAGACCCTGGTTCGATCCTGCCTACAGGTACTGTCTGTAGGAAGTTTAGACGTTCTCCCTGTGACTGCGTTGGTTTTCTCCCGGTACTCTGGTTTCCTCTCACATCCCAAAGACATGCAGGTTTGTAGGTTAATTGCCTTCTGTAAATTGCCCCCCAGTGTGTGTCGGACAGAACTAGTGTATGGGCGATCATCGGTCGGCACGGACTCGGTGGGCCGAAGGGCCTGTTTCCACGGTGTATCTTTAAAACTAAACTACAGATTTCCATTCAAACTTTAAACAATTTTCGAAACGATAAAAAAAATCGCAATATATACATGTAGTTAAGATGCTATAAGAAATGGAGCTGAATGGGATTTTTTCATCAAGGGCAATAAGTCCTTGCTGTTGATGAGCCTTGTTATGTTATGTTATTTTATGTTATGTTAAATGTTTTTGTATGTTATTTGAAAAAGCAATAAAAATAATATTTTTTAAAAAGTCATACAAGTCATATAATCAAGGGCATCATCAAGGGTTTTATCAAGGGCACACTAACTTTTTTTTAAAGGGTTAGACGATTTACTAACAACCGCACCATTCTGAATTAACAAGATGCGTCTTTCTAAACGTAAGATCTTCAGGGTGTTTTAGATTTAGATTTAGATTTAGAGATACAGCGCGGAAACAGGCCCTTCGGCCCACCGAATCCGCGCCGCCCAGCGATCCCCGCACATTAACACTATCCTACACACACTAGGGACAATTTTTTTAACATTTTACCCAGTCAATTAACCTACGTCTTTGGAGTGTGGGAGGAAACCGAAGATCTCGGAGAAAACCCACGCAGGTCACGGGGAGAACGTACAAACTCCGTACAGACGGCGCCCGTAGTCAGGATCGAACCTGAGTCTCAGGCGCTGCATTCGCTGTAAGGCAGCAACTCTACCACTGCGCCACCGTGCCGCATAAGGAACTAGTTAGTAAGTGCCTTGAGTCCTTGTCAGTTCAACTGTTTTCAGTCAAGGGAATAGCACTGAAATATTGGGTGTAAACATGAAATTTCTTGGATTAAAAGGCACATCCCAAAATCTCCCAAATATCCGTCCGTTTCATTGGGCGGTGACTGGCAAAATCTGAATTGGATATTTTCAAGGCAAGGCTGGTGGCTGTTGTTGACCTTTCATTAAAGCATACTTCAGATTGCTGAGGAGGAGGAATAGAATGGAACCTGAAGAGATTGAATAACACAAGCAATGCGGGCTGAGAGAGGGTGGTGAAGCCTTGTTAATCACAGCTGATGTGTCTGGAGAGGATGGAAGGGAAAAACAGAGGGTTGCGGGGAAAAAAAAGGGAAATTATGCAATGTTGTAACTGCAAAATGCAAAAGCATACTGCTGACAAATTAAATTAGAAATAGAATATTAGAAATTCTCAGCAATTTTTGCAACATCTGTGGAAGAGAATTCAAACAGCGTATCTAAGATGTATCTAAAGTGCTTGTGTTTAGTGAGAGAGCATTTTTCTTCAAAGAAAGGATGAAGTTGGAGACAGGAGGAAAACTGGGAAGGGGGAGGGGGAAGAGAGGAACAGAGGAGCTATCTAAAGTTCGAGAAATCAATGTTCATACCGCTGGGGTGTAAACTGTGATACTTGTACTGATCTATGTTCAAAAAACAATTTCACTGCATTGGTAGATGTGACAATAAAGCTCCATTGTGACCATTAATATTTCAGTTTGATGAAGGTCATAAGTAATAGTAGCAGAATTAGGCCATTCGGCCCATCAAGTTTACTCCGCCATTCAATCATGGCTGATCTATCTCTCCCTCCTCACCCCATTCTCCTGCCTTCTCCCCATAACTCCTGACACCCGTACTAATCAAGAATCTATCTATCTCTGCTTTAAAAATATCCATTGACTTGACCTCCGCAACCCTCTGTGGCAAAGAATTCCACAGATTCGCCACCCTCTGACTAAAGAAATTCCTTCGTATCTCTTTCCTAAAGAAACATCTTGTAATTCTGAGGCTGTGACCTCTGGTCCTAGACTCTTCCACCAGTGGAAACATCCCCTCCACATCCACCCTACCCAAGCCTTTAAAATATTCGTAGTGAACTCGTAACGAAGAACTAGCCAAGATGGCAGGTCGCAGATTGGATAGATTGAAGGGTGCAGCATGAACACTATGTGAGTGCAAACTAATGGTTACGCTTAAAGAGTGGGCAGAGCTATTCTCATAGACGTACATTGTGGAAACAGGCCCTTCGGCTCAACTGGTCCATGCTGATCATGATGCCCCATATAAACTAATCCCATTTGGCCCATGTCTCTCTAAGCCTCAAAACTTGTCCCAATGTCTTTTAAATGCTGTTTTAGTACTTGCCTCAGCTACCTTCTCTAGCAGCTTGTTCTATATACCCACCCTCCTCCGAGTGAAACAGTTGCCCCTCAGTTTCTTATTAAATCTGGACCCTCACCCTCTCACATTAAACCCTTGACCGCTGGTTCTTGACTCCCCTACTCTGGGTAGAAGACTGCCTTCACCCTATCTATTCACCCTATCTATTTTATACACTCTGTAAAATAACCACACAACCTTCTGCGCTCCAAGGAACAAAGTCCTAAACCGCCTAACCTCTCCCGATACCTCAAGCTCTCAAGTCCTGGCAACATCCTCAAATCTTCTTTGTACTCTTTCCATCTGAGTGACATCCTTTCTTTAGCAGGGTGACCAAAACTGAACACAATATTCCAACTGCAGCCTCCCCAACTCCATGTTCTACACCGATCAGCCAAAACATTATGACCACTGACAGGCGAAGTGAATAACATTGATTATCTTGTTACAATGGCACCTGTCAAGGGGTGGGATATATTAGGCAGCAAGTGAACAGTCAGTTTTTGAAGTTGATGTTCTGGATGTAGGAGAAATGGGCAGGAGTAAAGACCTGAGCGACTTTGACAAGGGCCAAATTGTTATGGCCAGACGACTGGGTCAGAGCATCTCTGAAACAGCAAGGCTTGTGGGGTGCTCCCGGTCCGCAGTGGTGAGTACCTACCGACAGTGGTCCGAGGAGGGACAAACCACAAATCGGCGACAGGGTGTTGGGCGCCCAAGGCTCATCGATGTGCGAGGGCAACGAAGGCTGTCCCGTCTGGTCCGAACCGACAGAAGGTCTACTGTGGCACAAGTCACAGAAAATTTTCATGGTGGTCATGGGAGGAATGTGTCACAATTCACAGTGCATCGCACCCTGCTGCGTATGGGGCTGCACACGGAGGACCAACAGCATATTAGGCAGGAGGTCATAATGTTTTGGCTCATCAGGTCATAATGTTTTGGCTGATCGGTGTATTTGCATTAAGCTTCTCTAGTATAGAAGAAACTCCATTGAGAGCATTGATCTGATAGAATGGGATTGCAGAGCAGATATATTGATAATTGCCTTTACATTTCTGCAGGACCTCGAGTCCTAGCAACATTCTTGTAAATCTGTGGATTAATGTGGCGTTAGTGTGAATGGGTGGTTGATGTGCTCCACAACCTGCTCCCGCGCTGCTTGACTCAAAGGGATGGCGTAAGTTCTTGCACGGGAAGAATCTTCACGACTTTGAAAAAAGTCAAGGGAGAACGGGAGTGCTAGAAACAAGAAGCTTTAGACTTTAGAGATTCAGCGACACAACAAGCCCTTCGGCCCATCGAGTCCGCACTGACCAGCGATCATCCCGTACACGAGCTGTATCCGACACACTGGAGACAATTCACATTTTTTTGTCAAAGCCAATTAACCTGCAAAACCTGTAAATCTTTGGAATGTGGGCAGAAACCTTAGCATGCAAAGGAAACCCAAGCGGTCACAGGGAGAACGCACAAACTCTGTATGGACAGCACCTGTGGTCAGGATCGAACCTGGGTCTTTGGCGGTGTAAGGCAGCAACTCTACCGCTGCGCCACTATGCCGCCCTAGCTGCAAGATGCAGGTTAATACACAAAAGACACAAAGTGCTGGAGTAACTCAACAGATCAGGCAGCTTCTCTGGAGAACATGAAGAAGGATCTCGACCTGAAACGTCACCTATCCATGTTCTCCAGAGATGCTGCCAGACTTGCTGAGTCCTTTTTTGTTCATTAAAGTGCTCTCTTACAAAACTGGCAATGGCAGCAGAAATGTCAGGGGTTATGGGGGGAAAAGGCAGGAAAGGGGTTGCGAGGGAGAGATAGATCGGCCATGATTGAACGGCACAGTCGACCTGGTGGGCCAAATGGCCTAATTCTGCTCCTAGAACTCATGAACTTATCTGAAGATTAAAATTAATTCACTGACCAAAGAAACAGATCTTACCAGCGTCACCTGAGGACATGTTTTTAACTCCAGAGATGCTGCCTGATCTCTCTCTGCCCTGATGGGTTTGTACCTGCCCCGACCATGTAGCGCTGTTTTTAGTCGAGGTACATAACATACCTTGATCTCCGCTGAAGGAAGGCATTATTATCTTTCTTTAATGATAAGCTGCCTGGAGACGGAGAAGAGTGTTTGGAAATATTTTGTGAGATTTTTAAATGTAATATTTATAGAAACACTAGACAAAGTGGACCCATTGGGCCCAAACTCTCCTGCATTGGTGCAGCACCCTGTCCTCCCCGACCCCTCTCTCCTCAACCCCCTCCTCCCCTCTCCCTTCTCCCCCACTCCCCCCTTCCCCCCTCCCTCCCGCCTCCCCTCCCCCTCCCTCCTTTTAAACCTTTAAAATGTGAATAACTTAAAAAATATAACACCGATTTCAATAAAGTGACAACTGTAGCGACCATAGAGAATGGTCCGGGTCGTCGAACCCTCAGATTGGCCAGCGAGGTCACGTGTGAACGCGACCAATGGGATTGGTCCAGAGAGCGACATCGCTGATTGGCCAGCGTGGTCATGTGCGCTTTTGGCGCCCGAAATGTTCAGTTCGGCGAAGTCTTCAAAGAAGACAGTAAGTTTTTGATGGTTGTCCTTTACCTTGTTGTTTAACTCTGTATTCGAATATTGCGGCTGCAATAAACTTCTTCTACAACCAACAAGTTTTCGGACTCGCCATATCGGTGACCCCGACGTGATCTGCACGATCACCGACTATGCAGGGACATGACGCCTCGTTGTTGATTGCCGCGCCGGGCACACCGGAGTTAAGCACGGTAAGCGTTCACCTTCCGTTGTTTTGGACACATTCACCGCAATCTTGGTTTGTCCACACCGAAGCTCAATTTCATATTAAGAAGATATCGGACGACTCGACGATGTACTACTACCTCGTCAGCGCTCTATCACTGGAGACGACCACACGCGTGATGCGGTTCATCGTTAATCCGCCTGCGGAAAACAAGTACGAGGCCATGAAGAAAGTGTTACTGCGAACCTTCGGGTTTAATAGGCATGATTGCGCTGCAAGACTTCTGCACCTACCGGACCTCGGAGATCGACGGCCGTCCGTTCTCATGGCCGAGATGATGATGCTAGCCGGTGAGCATACGGATTGCCTTATGTTCGAACAGGCATTCCGAGAGAAGCTTCCTGAGGATGTCCGACTGCTGCTCACGGATTGTTCTTTTAAGGACCCCGAAGCATATGCAGCGAAAGCGGACGCGCTCATAGCGGCTAAAAACAAGGCAAGCGGTTCGATCAACAAGGTCTCGACATCAGTGACCACGCCACAGCGACATCAAGATGGCGCCGCGTCTCCCGCCAGTTCTCCGAAAGCCCGCCAAAAAGATCCGCACAAGCGCGGCTGGTGCTATTATCACCTACGATGGGGTAGCGAATCCCGCAACTGCCGCTCACCTTGTACCTTCGCGGGAAATGCCTCGGCCGATCGTACATAGCGGCAGTTACGATTGGCCAGAACCGACGCCTCTACGTCCACGATCGATTCACGGACACAGAATTTTTAGTGGACACGGGAGCCATCGTCAGTATAGTGCCGCCGACCGACCTCGAAACCAGAACGGGTAAGACAGGTCCCACCCTCATCGCGGTTAATGGCAGCCCCATTCGCACTTTCGGTACGCGGAAGATGTCCCTTGTGTTAGGCCTCCGCACGTACGAATGGCCATTCATCATAGCAGACGTCAGACAAGCGATCCTAGGCGCAGATTTTCTCTGGGCTTTTTCACTGGTCCCTGATGTCCGCGGTAACGACCTCCGACCCTCCGCCGGCAAGGAGCCCGTCGCTCCGTCAATCGCCTCCCCGCCCAGCCCTACTGTCCAGGCCGTCGTCGCGGCCCCTGACTCGTATGCTGAGATCCTGGCGGAGTTTCCAGAGCTGCTCATCCAACGTTTTGACACGCCTTCGGCCAAGCACGGCGTGGTCCATCACATCCGCACCGAGGGCCCTCCCGTTTTCGCTCGGGCCAGGAGACTACCGCCAGACAAACTGGTGGTGGCACGGGCGGAATTTAGGAAGATGGAGGAAATGGGAATTGTCCGTCAGTCCGACAGCCCGTGGGCCTCGCCGTTGCATATGGTCTCCAAGGCATCTGGGGGGTGGAGACCATGTGGCGATTATCGGCGTCTCAATGCTGTCACCACGGCTGATCGCTACCCACCTACAGGACTTTTCGTCTGGGCTGGAAGGAGCGGTGGTGTTCTCCAAAATCGATTTGGTGCGAGGATACCACCAGATTCCGGTGCGTCCGGAGGACATACAGAAAACCGCCACGATTACTCCGTTCGGGTTGTTTGAATGGTTGCGTATGCCTTTCGGTTTAAAGAACGCGGCACAGGCTTTCCAACGACTGATGGACCATGTGGGTCGGGGCTTACCCTTTTTGTTTATTTACTTAGACGACATCCTGGTCGCCAGCCCCTCAGTGCAGGAACACCAGGTCCACTTGCGGACTGTGTTCCAGCGGCTCCAAGACCACGGGCTCATTATCCAACCCTCCAAGTGTCAATTCGGCCTTCCTTCTCTTGATTTTCTAGGGCACAGAATTACCCCTGCCGGCGCGTCCCCTTTGCCCGAGAAGGTGGAGGCTATCCGGGCATTTCCCAGGCCCACCACAGTAAAAGGACTACAGGAGTTCGTAGGCATGGTTAACTTCTACCATAGGTTCGTTCCGGCAGCTGCGCGGGTCATGCGCCCGCTCTTCCAGTGCCTTGCGGGAAAACCGGTAGAGTTGATATGGTCCCCGGCCGCAGAGTCGGCTTTTACAGCAGCTAAGGCAGCATTAGCAGACGCCACCATATTGGTCCACCCGAGCCCCTCCGCCCCCACGGCCCTGACGGTTGACGCCTCTGACGTGGCGGTGGGCGGGGTCTTGGAGCAGCAGGTCGGTGGCCGTTGGCAGCCCTTGGCGTTTTTCAGCCGGCAACTAAATTCGGCTGAGCTGAAGTATAGCGCATTTGACCGAGAGCTTCTGGCCCTCTATTTAGCTGTTCGTCATTTCAGGTATTTCCTTGAGGGCCGCCCATTTGTGACCTTTACGGACCACAAACCATTAACATTTGCATTTTTCAAATTGTCTGACCCATGGTTGGCCCACCAGCAGCGGCACCTGACTGCTATCTCCGAATTTACCACCGATGTCCGTCATGTCGCGGGTAAGCTTAATGCCGTTGCTGACGCCCTGTCTCGACCTGCTTTTTCCCCTATTTCGGCGGTGGACTGCGAGGTGGATCCCCAGGAGCTTGCGGAGGCACAGCTTCTAGCGGATACCGCTTCGGCATACCAGTCCACCACTTCGGGATTGAAGTTGGCTCAGGTAGCCTGCGGGTCGGAGGGCACGAAAGTCTGGTGCGATGTTTCTCTTCCCTGTCCTAGGACGGTAGTACCGCCCTCCCTTCAGCGCCGGGTTTTTGATGCCATTCACGGGCTGGCGCACCCGTCCATCCGCTCCACCTCTGCTTTGGTAGAAGCTCGGTTTGTCTGGCATGGCCTACGGAAACAGGTAGCGGGTTGGGCGCGTTCCTGCGTTCCCTGTCAGACCGCTAAAGTCCAGCGCCATGTCCAGCCCCCCGTACAAGAGTTCGAGGTCCCAGCAGTTCGTTTTTTCCACATCCACGTGGATTTAGTCGGGCCTTTGCCTTCCTCCCGGGGCTACACCCACCTCCTCACGGTGGTGGATCGGTTCACCCGGTGGCCAGAGGCTTTCCCATTGTCTGATATTTCGTCAGCGTCTTGTGCCAGGACTTTGGCCCTCCATTGGGTAGCTCGTTTCGGGGTCCCGGCAGTTATTACCACTGACAGGGGGCCGCAGTTCACTTCGTCCCTCTGGGCCGCGCTCGCAGAACTGTACGGTTCCAAGTTACAACCCACTACTGTATATCACCCCCAGGCAAATGGACTTGTAGAAAGGTTCCACCGTCAACTTAAGGCGTCCCTCAGTGCAAGGCTTGAAGGCCCGGACTGGGTAGACCAGCTCCCCTGGGTTCTTCTGGGCATCCGGACTGCTCCTAAGCTAGATCTCGGTGCGTCGTCCGCGGAGCTAGTATATGGCTCGACACTTCGAGTACCCGGAGATTTGTTTCCGGACCCTTCAGACCAGCTGCCTACAGTCCCATCAGTGTTAGCATCTCTCCGGGCACGGGTGGGTTCCCTGGCTCCAGTTCCGACTTCACTTCATGGGTGTCCCATGGTACATGAACCGCCTTCCCTGAAGGACTGTGAGTTTGTGTTTCTGCGAAAAGATTCCCATCGCGCCCCGTTGCAGAGGGTCTATCAAGGGCCGTACCGGGTTTTGCGTAAGGGAACAGCTACCTTCACCTTAGACATGTGCGGCAAGAGTGAGCTCGTCTCGGTGTCCCGGCTCAAACCTGCACACTTGGATCCGGATCAACCAGTCCTGGTCGGTCAAACCCCTAGGAGAGGCCGACCTCCGTTAGTTCCGCTCAGTCCAGGACCCCCCGTTCCGGCAGTTCCTCTAGGACCCCCCGTTCCGGCAGTTCCTCCAGGACCCCCCGTTCCGGCAGTTCCTCCAAGTCCGGAACCCCCGGCTCCTGTGGTTCAGGCTGCCCCTCTCCGTACTCGTTATGGTCGCGAAATCCGGCTCCCTGCTAGGTTCCGTACCTCGGGTTCTGGGGGGGGTCATGTAGCGACCATAGAGAATGGTCCGGGTCGTCGAACCCTCAGATTGGCCAGCGAGGTCACGTGTGAACGCGACCAATGGGATTGGTCCAGAGAGCGACATCGCTGATTGGCCAGCGTGGTCATGTGCGCTTTTGGCGCCCGAAATGTTCAGTTCGGCGAAGTCTTCAAAGAAGACAGTAAGTTTTTGATGGTTGTCCTTTACCTTGTTGTTTAACTCTGTATTCGAATATTGCGGCTGCAATAAACTTCTTCTACAACCAACAAGTTTTCGGACTCGCCATACAACGGTGAATAAGGCGGGCCTAAAATTGTCGCTATATCGTGTACTGTTTTGGCTGAAGGTCAGACACAAACAAGATAACAAATGAGAGTTTTAGTATATAGATGTAAAAGAGTGTAGATGTGCATCCACATTATTTCTACCTGTCCACAGACATGGAGCAAAACACAACATGATGTCCACTCGGGGGGGTGGAAAGCGATGGCGTAAAAGGATGACACATTAAATGCGATTTTTTTTGTAAAAGCAATGTTGTTGTCGAAACACAGAGTTGGTTAAAAGTACAGCTTTTGTGACACCAGCCGACAACACTTAAGAACCTCTAAGAGTAAATTAATCCGGTTATCAAGCTGCACATTATATACCATCCTGTCACTGCTGTCAAGACAGTTGTTGTTTCCTTTCAAGGGGAGAGCTTGGTGGGACACAGGAGCAACACATAAGCTACCAGTGCCTGGGCTCTGAGCACCATCATCCCCTGACAAGCAGCAATTACTGGAGCACACACACTTTGGCATCAGAGTGTGAAAGGAGTCTTATAAAGGAAAAACGTTAAAGTAGGACCTTCTGACTGTTGAACACATTTGACAAAACAACAGAAAAGGTTGATTTGCGGGAATGGAAATAAAAAAAATTAAATTGCTGTTTGTAGTTTTAGCACAATCCGTAGGCGTTGCCACTTTCATTACACTGCACATCTTGTATGTGTATGTGACAAATAAACTTGACTTGACTTGAATATCAGGAGATAGATTCACACAGCATGGAAAAAGGCCTTTGGCCTACACCTCGTCTCTGACCATTTACAACTTCCATTTTATTCTCTCCACATTCACAACAATCCCAGCCAAGTAATAATAATAATAATAATAATATTCATTTATTGTCATTGCAACGAGTACAACGAAATTTAAAAATAGCCAATCCTGACGGTGCGTAAAAACATATATGCAATAAATGCAAAAACAAATAAATACAATTATATTAAGTACAAAAGTTTTAACAGTGTTGCCTAGTGCAGAAGGTAGTGTTCAGTTCTCGTATGGCCCTGGGGTAAAAACTGTTCTTAAGTCTGTTTGTTCGGGATTTGATCGACCTGAAACGTCGACCAGAGGGCAGATGAACAAACAGACGGTGGCCGGGGTGGGATGGATCTTTGGCTGCACGCGCTTAATTGATTCCTCTGTGCTTCACCTCTATGTGGGCTGAAGGGCCTGATTCTCAACGACTTAAAGAAAATTGCAGCAGCATTGAAGTTAAATTTGAGTTCTTGGTGTTTTTTTCCTCGCAAAGAAATGGAATTAAGCTCTAAGGGAAAAGTTTCTTTATCCACACACAACAAAAGATGTGCTCTCGAGCAGTAATGTAGAACAAAGACCACAGTTTCCCAGCAGGTAAGTGAACAAAATCAGCCAAAGGCGATCGTTTGGTCTTGAAACAGTCAGCTCATTTAGAACTGTCACTGGGCAAAGTTAACACTGAAAACGAAAATTGACTGAAGGGAGAAAGCTTTCATTCCCTCTGACTTAAGTGGTCTCTTCTTCTTGCAAGCGCAGACGTCTTTGTGTGTTCTGCAGAACGGCAATTTATCTCCGAGCCTTCTGACAGTCCGAGGAACTTCTCTGTCTCCCTTTCTGCTTACTAAAAGGCTCATCTTCATCAGGCAGAAGGAGCCCGAATCCTTAAGTGTGCGGGCTCTTTGCAACCGATTGTATTCTCTCTCGCACAGCCACTCGCTAATAGAATGATTTCAGTAATTATCAATACGGCTGGGTGTCTCCAAGTGAGACTGACCACTAATCACGCTAATCGCTTCCACATTCGGTGCAGAGTTGAAACCCCATCACCATTCTCTAATTATGAAACCAGTGTTACGTGCAGACATGGAGCCCACTCATTTGATTCATTATTTCTTCAAGTCTGATAAAATGGACTAAAAATGTCAAAGCAAAGCCTAAAGGTTTGGAGAGAAATATATTTGGCATCCCGAAATATTATCTCTGGGAAAAATAATCATTTCTAGCAAAAAAATGACCAGTAAAATTTTCATTTGTTTCTACCCATAACGTCACCATAAACTCCATTAAATGGGGAAGTGCGGACACCAAAATCACAGGCTGACAGCTTTCTTTGCAGGTTGGACACTTGCTCACTCTCTCTCTCTCTCTCTCTCTGTCCCTCTCCTTGTGGCTGTCCCTCTCTCTCCGTCCCTCTCTCTCTGTCCCTCTCTCTCTGTCCCTCTCTCTGTCTCTCTCTCTGTCTCTCTCTCTCTCTCTCTCTCTGTCCCTCTCTCTCTGTCCCTCTCTCTCTGTCTCTCTCTCTGTCCCTCTCTCTCTCTCCGTCTCTCTCTCTCTCTCTTTCTGTCTCTCTCTGTCTCTCTCTCTCTCTCTGTCTGTCTCTCTCGCTCTCTCTCTGTCTGTCTCTCTCTCTCTCTGTCTCTCTCTCTCTGTCCCTCTCTCTCTGTCCCTCTCTCTCTGTCCCTCTCTCTCTGTCCCTCTCTCTCTGTCCCTCTCTCTCTGTCCTTCTCTCTCTCTCTCTGTCTCTCTCTCTCTCCGTCTCTCTCTCTCTCTCTCCGTCTCTCTCTCTCCGTCTCTCTCTGTCTCTCTCTCTCTCTCCGTCTCTCTCTCTCTCCGTCTCCCCCTCCGTCTCCCCCTCCGTCTCCCCCTCCGTCTCCCCCTCCGTCTCCCCCTCCGTCTCCCCCTCTCTCCGTCTCTCTCTCTCCCTCTCTCTCTCTCTGTCTCTCTCCCTCTCTGTCTCTGCCTGTCTGTTTCTCTCTCAATTCAAGTTTCAATTTCAATTTTAAAACTTTATTGGCATGATAAGATACATCGTTATATTGGCAAAGTATAGAACATCACATACATATTTAAAACATAAATACAAGCTCTCTCTCTGTCTCTCTGTGTCTCACTGTGTCTCTGCTCAGATTTCTCCTGAGGCTCAGAGACTAAGTTTGGTTTAATAACGTGCCTGTGAAGTACTTGCTGTGTTACAGAACAGTTTAGTTTAGTTTAGAGTTTAAACCAAAAGGACCCTGAGGACTCCAGTTCAGTGACAGAAGGTTCTGCAAATAATTGCGTTGGTACAGTAAAGGCTCTATTGGAGGTCAATAATTCTCACCGGTACAGTGGTTTGGACACAGGTTGTACCTTGGATGGACACAAAATGTTGGGGTAACTCAGCGGGACAGTCTGAGAAAGGGTCTCGACCTAGAAAGTTACCCATTCCTTTTCTCCAGAGATGCTGCCTGTCCCGCTGAGTTACTCCAGCATTTTGTATCTATCTTCAGTGTAAACCAGCATCTGCAGTTCCTTCCTGCACAGGTTGTACCTTATTTGATTTGATATTTCCTCTCATTTTAGAATGCAGAAAGAGGCCATTCGGCCCGCTCTGTCAGTGTTGGCTCTTTGAAAGGAGCTGCACAAATGATCACATTCCTTGTTCTGTTTCCCACAGCCCCGCGTCTGTTTCTCTGGCCTTGGGGCGGAGCAGACTGGCTTGTTAATGCTTCCACCTCTGGGGACACTTAGTTTAAATTTAAACACAAGATATATAATTCTAGTTTACTCATAAATTGTCTTTGAGTGGTTTGATAGCCATCGAAGATCGTCATTTGATCTGAAGGGCAGCAGGTTTCTAGCCGGAAAGGCCATTTGTAGCTCTGTTTAGCTTTTACAGCAGTCCGTAGTTTTGTCGAGAACAGTAATAGCATTTCTTTGGAAACCCTTCAAGAAAACCCTTACTTTCCCTTCTCAGTTCTCCAACCAGTCTGACTGTCTCTGAGTACACTTTATCTCTGTCTGCTTTGCTGTTATCTTGTCCAAACTAACAATGATCTATTCTACATTTTCCTTGATTTCCATTCCCTTTGCCCTCCTTTCACACTTTACACATCCTTATCTACGTATCTCCCTCTCCCCTGACATCAGTCTCGACCCGAAACGTCACCCATTCCTTCTCTCCTGAGATGCTGCCTGTCCCGCTGAGTTACTCCAGCATTTTGTGCCTATCTTCGGCTTAAACCAGCATCTGCAGTTCCTTCCTACACATTTCTTTAGCTGAATATAAATTGTACAGCTGCTGTGGTGAGATTTGAGCTCCTGCCTCTGGATTATTGGGCTCGGCCATTATTTTGACCAGACAAGATCAGAAAAGCGATGAAAGAATATGAATCGCCCACACTTTAGCCTGTCTGGTACCAAACTAAGGATGGTTAGCAGGTTCACATCAAGACCCACAGCTAGAAGCTGTAGAAATCCATGCTGACAATCCATCACAAGACTGGCAAGGAGACACAGGAGAGCCGAGAAAGGACTTACTGATGAGAACTGGTGAAGATGAGTTGGTGGGTGCCAGGGAATTGGAAGTTGTTAAAATGGTGGAGAACTTGATGGAGTTATGGGGAACTCGATAGGGATAGGACGAGGCCATTCTGCCCATCAAGTTTACTCCACCATTCAATCACAGCTGATTTATCTTTCCCTCCGACCCCCGTTCTCCTGCCTTTGCCCCATAACCCCTGACACCCGCACTAATCAAGAATCCATCTATCTCTGCCTTGAAAGTATTCATTGACTTGGCCTCCACAGCCTTCTGGGGCAATGGATTCCCCACAAGGGCGGCACGGTGGCGCAGCGGTAGAGTTGCTGCCTTACAGCGAACGCAGCGCCGGAGACTCGGGTTCGATCCTGACTACAAGCGCCGTCTGTACGGAGTTTGTACGTTCTCCCCGTGACCTGCGTGGGTTTTCTCCGAGATCTTCGGTTTCCTCCCACACTCCAAAGACGTACAGGTATGTATGTTAATTGGCTGGGCAAATGTAAAAAATTGTCCCTAGTGGGTGTAGGACAGTGTTAATGTGCGGGGATCGCTGGGCGGCGTGGAACCGGTGGGCCGAAGGGCCTCTTTCCGCACTGTATCTCTAAAAATAAAAAAAATCTAAACCACTATTCGGTAACCTGGCCTCATGGTCGGTACAGACATTGAGGGCTGAAGGGCCTGGTGCTGTACAATTCTAGTTTCTATATTCAATGCATCTTGAAAGAAGTGAGTGGCAAGGCTGAACAGAGGAATGAATATGTGAGATGGTTGAGTTGTTTGTAGAAAGGATGTTAAATGTGATTTTTTAATGTTCAGCTGCTAGTTATAACAACCCAGCTGATTGCACAGGATGTGAAAGCATTCTGTAGCAACCCCTGTTGGATGCTACACTCCCCAGTAGTAAACAACAAGCAAGTAATTGGCATTGAAATAGAAAGCTAGACCTACAGTGCATTCAGAAAGTATTCAGACCCCTTCACTTTTTTCCACATTTTGCTACATTACTGCCTTATTTTAAAATGGATTAAATCTTCTTTTTTTTTATCGCCAATCTGCACACAATACCCCATAATAAAAAAGTGAAAACAGGTGTTTAGAATTTTTTGCAAAGTAATTATATAAGAAATAACTGAAATATCACATTGACATAAGTATTCAGACCCTTTACTCAGTACTTTGTTGAGGCACCTTTGGCAGCGATTACAGCCTCAAGTCTTCTTGGGTATGATGCTACAAACTTGTCACACCTGTATTTGGGTAATTTCTCCAATTCTTCTCAGCAGATCCTCTCAAGCTCTGTCAGGTTGGATGGGGAGCGTCGATGCACAGCTATTTTCAGGTCCCTCCAGTGACGTTCGATCAGGTTCAAATCCGGACTCTGGCTGGGCCACTCAAGGACATTCGCAGACTTGTTGCAAAGCCACTCCTTGCGTTGTCTTGGCTGTATGCCTAGGGTTGTTGTCCTGTTGGAAGGTGAACCTCTGCCCCAGTCTGAGGTCCAGAACGCTCTGGAGCAGGTTTTCATCAAGGATCTCTCTGTACTTTGCTCCGTTCATCTTTCCCTCGATCTTGACTTGTCTCCCAGTTCCTGCTGCTGAAAAACATCCCCACAACATGATGCTGCCACCACCATGCTTCACCATAGGTATGGTATTGGCCAGGTGATGAGTGGTGCTGCTTGGCATTCAGGCCAAAGAGTTCAATCTTGGTTTCATCAGACCAGAGAATCTTGTTTCTCATGGTCTGAGTCCTTTAGGTGCCTTTTGGCAAACTCCAAGCGGGCTGTAATGTGCCTTTTACTGAAGAGTGGCTTCCGTCTGGCCACTCTACCATAAAGGCCTGATTGGTGGAGTGCTGCAGATATAGTTATCCTTCTGGAAGGTTCTCCCATCTTCACAGAGGAACTCTGGAGCTCTGTCAGAGTGACCATCGGGTTCTTGGTCACCTCCCTGACCAAGGCCCTTCTCCCCCGATTGCTCAGTTTGGCCGGGCGGCCAGCTCTATGAAGAGTCCTGGCAGTTCCAAAGTTCTTCCATTTAAGAATGATGGAGGCCACTGTGCTCTTCGGGACCTGCAATGCTGCAGAAATTGTTTTATACCCTTCCCCAGATCTCGACACAATCCTGTTCGAAGGTCTACGGACAATTCCTTCATCTTCATGGCTTGGTTTTTGCTCTGACATGCACTGTCAACCTTGGGACCTTATATAGACAGGTGTGTGCCTTTCCAAATCATGTCCAGTCAATTTAATTTATCACTGGTGGACCCCAACCAAGTTGAAGAAACATCTCAAGGATAATCAATGGAAACAGGATGAACATAAGCTCAATTTTGAATGTCATAGCCAAGGGTCTGAATACTTATGTAAATGTGATATTTCAGTTATTTCTTTTTAATTACTTTGCAAACATTTCTAAACAGCTGTTTTCGCTTTTTAATTGTGGGGTATTGTGTGTAGATTGATGATTTTTTTTAAAAGAATTTAATCCATTTTAAAATAAGGCTGTAATTTGAGCAAAATGTGGAAAAAGTGAAGGGGTCTGAATACTTTCTGATTGCACTGTATTTCACTGCAAAATCTTCTTGTTCTCAAAGCAAATGTAGAACCTTTGCAAGTGCTGTGATTTGGACCAAATGCAACCTGCACAGCAAGAACTGTCAGCAATCAATGTTTTGCAAGTTTAGCTTAGTTTATTTAGTTTAGAGAAACTCCATGCAAACTTCATGACACTGACTCATCGATTACCCATTCACACTTGCTCCGTGTTGTTCAACTTTGCGACTCACTCCCCACACACCAGGGACAATTTACAGCAGCCAGTTCACCTGCAAGCCCAAGAGAGACACAAAAAAGCTGGAGTAGCTCAACGGGTCGGAAAGCATCTCTGAAGAAAAGGAGCAGGTGACGTTTCGGGTCTATGTTCTGACCGTGGCCTGAAACGTCACCTGAAGAAGGGTCTCGACCCGAAACGTCACCCATTCCTTCTCTCCCGAGATGCTGCCTGACCTGCTGAGTTACTCCAGCATAAACTGAAACGTCACCCATTCCTTCTCTCCCGAGATGCTGTCTGACCCGCTGAGTTTCTCTAGCTTTTTGTGTCTGTCTTCGTTGCAAACCAGCTTCTGCCGTTCCTTCCTTCACAACTCAGTTCCTCTCTCTATAGAGGCTGCCCAACCTGCCGAGTATTTCCAACCTTCCTGGTTTCTAGAAACAAAGAGCTGTAGATGCTGGTTTACAGCAAGGTAGACACAAAGTGCTGCAGTAACTCTGCAGATCAGGCAGCATCATTGGAGAACAAAATGGGGGACGTTTCGGGTCGGGACCTTACTTCACACTGATTTTGTTTTCTATTTTAATTTTGAAAGTTTTTCTGGGTATATCACAAATACATTAAAAAAACAAGACACTAACCAAGTGCTGGAAGATAAAATACAACATAATTATTAATCAGCTTATAGAAACATAGAAACATAGAAAATAGGTGCAGGAGTAGGCCATTCGGCCCTTCGAGCCTGCACCGCCATTCAATATGATCATGGCTGATCATCCAACTCAGTATCCCGTACCTGCCTTCTCTCCATACCCCCTGATCCCTTTAGCCACAAGGGCCACATCTAACTCCCTCTTAAATATAGCCAATGAACTGGCCTCAACTACCTTCTGTGGCAGAGAATTCCACATAGTCCAAATTATAGTCCATTTATAGTCCAAATGAGTAGGTTTTGCGTGCAGGTATCTGACATCTGAGTCTCTTCAGTTTAATAGCAAAAAACTGAGGGAAAGGTTAAAAAGTAGAGCAAGGCTGCCACCCCTAGGTGTAAGATGGAATAGTGTCGAGCTGACCATGACTGAGAAATACAGAAGCAAAGGACTGCAGACGCTGGTTAATACACAAAGTGCTGGAGTAACTCAGCAGGTCAGGCAGCATCTCTGGAGAACATGGAGAGGTGACATTTCGAGTTGAGACCCTTCTTCAGAACGGAGATGAGGAAGAACTTTTTCAGTCAGAGAGTTGTAAATCTGTAGAATTTGGGTGGGATGCTTAGCAAAAGACACTTATATTCTTGTCGAAATTTCAATTGCAGATGGTCCCACGAAAATAAAGCACACAAAAGATTTGTGCATGTTCCTGACTTGTTTGACAGAGAGAGTTCACACAGATGCTCTGCCAGGTCATGCTGATAAAACATTCTCCCATTCGATTTGAGGCTTTCGGTCACAAGTTCCAGGCTAGAGGTTGCCTGCCAGGGGCCACAGTTTAAGAATAAGGGGTAGGCCATTTTAGAGCGGAGATGAGGAAAAACCTTTTTCACTCTGAGAGTTGTCAATCTGTGGAATTCTCTGCCTCAGGAAAGATCTAGATGGAGCTCTTAAGGATAGCGGAGTCAGGGGGTATGGGGAGAAGGCAGGAACGGGGTACTGATTGAGAATGATCAGCCATGATCACATTGAATGGCGGTGCTGGCTCGAAGGGCCGAATGGCCTCCTCCTGCACCCTATTGTCTGAGTAGTCTGTTTTCTTGTGTTTCCTCATAGACTGTGTAGCGTAGCAGTAACTGACCATAACTGGACTAACAACCTCAGGAGCTGAATATGATAAACAGAAATGGAGTTTACATCTGCCATGCCGGTTCAAGAATTGAATACTAATTATAAACAAAGGTGGCCGGCCTGATGTGGAGTAGACTCGATGGGCCGAATGGCCTAATTCTACTCCTATAACCTATGAACTACAAACTCTGTTTCCCTTTCCACAGATGCTGACTGGCCAACTAAGAAATGCCAAACACAACGAACTGCACGCAGATAGACACAAAATGCTGGAGTAACTCAACTGGTCAGGCAGCATCTCAGGAGAGAAGGAATGGGTGACGTTTTGGGTCGAGACCCTTCTTCAGACTGAGGGAAACTAGATATATGAAAAGGTACATATCTCTATCTCTAATTTCATACCTTTACATACCTCTAGGTTTTTTTTAAGGGCATTGGTTTGTCCATTTCGATGTGAGATGGGCAGAAATGGGTTGTGAATCTTTGGAAGTATTTTTTCCACTCTGCAGAGACGATCCACTCCCTTCAAACTATAGCCAGACTGATTAAAACTCAGACCTGCATGACTTTGGTATGTGTGAGGAAACTGGAGCACCCAGCAACAGCCACACCCTGGAAATTACTTTGGCATGACCAAACAAAAAGGCGGCACAGTGGAGTACCTGGTTGAGCAGCCACCTCACTGTACTGAGACCTAAATTCAATCCTGACCCTGGTTGCTGTCTATGTCGAGTTTTCACGTTCTCCTGTGACGGCATGTGTTTCCTCCGGATGCTCTGGTTTCATAGAGTGATCCAGCGTGTGGACTCCACGGCCCAACTTGCCCACACTGGCCAACATGCTCCAGCCACACTAGTCCCACCTGCCTGCGTTTGTCCCACATCCCTCCAAACCTGTCCGCTCCATGTAGCTGTCTAACTAATGCACCTTTCCTCTCCCGTTCGGAAGCTGTGTGGGCTTGCAGGTTAATTGGCCTCTGTAAACTGCCCATTGTGTGCAGGGAATGGACGAGAAAGTGCAATAACATGGAACTGGCAGCATCTCTGGAGAGAAGGAATGGGTGACATTTCGGGTTGAGACCCTTCTTCAGGCTTCTCGACCTCAAACGTCACCCATTCCTTCTCTCCAGTGATGCTGCCAGTTCCATGTTATTGCACTTTCTCGTCCATTCCCTGCACACAATGGACAGATGCTGCCTGTCCCGCTGAGTTACTCCAGCTTTTTGCATCTACCTTCGGAATAAACCAGCAGCTGCAGTTCCTTCTTACATATAACATGGAACTAGTGTGTACGGGTAATCGATGGTCGGTGGAGACTCGATGGGCTGAAGGGCCTGTTTCCATGCTGTATCTCTCACTGGGCTCTAAACAACTGGACTCCCAGCTATCCTGAAAAATGAAGGGAACCCACTGGATTCTGTGTAGGGAAAAAACCCCCTGCAGATGCTGGTTTAAATCGAAGGTAGACACAAAATGCTGGAGTAACTCAGTGGGTCAGGCAGCATCTCTGTAGAGAAGGAACGGGTGATGTTTTGGCCGAGACCCTTCGTCTGAAGAAAGGTCTCGACCCGAAACGTCACCCATTCCTTCTCTCCTGAGATGCTGCCTGACCCGCTGAGTTACTCCAACATTTTGTGTCTACCACTGGATTCTGTGCTCATTCCCTCTGGCTTAATCTTCCCTGGAGGGTGTTGAGGGACAGAATTGCAGCTCTAATTGCTGATGGGCGCTTTAATGTTTAACACACTCAGTCCGGGACTGACACACACACACTTGGCTTTTAAAATGCCTTCTCGACGCATGAGATATCTGGAATAATGTACAAGTAAAGGCAGCGCCAATTAAGGTACATTGGATTCCCTGGTCAAAGACAGAAATGGATAAGAACTGTAATTACATCTCCCTGGCTGCTCAGTCCTGCCAGGCTTTATTTAAACCATGACAACATTTTATTACCTGACTTAATCAGGATGGAAGGGTCTGGACAATGGGCTGTTTGATCAGTTGGTGTGCTGTTTCACAATCTACTAATGGGTCTCAAGTTATGACAATTCCACACCAGGCTGGAACGTGAAGGGTGGGTGCCATTGATTTTGTCCAGCGTGACTTTCCCTGATGTTGGCTCTTGCAGAAGCTGGACTTGGTGAAGGGGGGGGGGGGGGGGGGGGAGGGGGGGATAATGATCGCGTTGTAGGCCTCTAAATCACATTAGTCTTGGAGACCAGGACGGGGCAGCTGTGGAACAGAGGAAGCCGGCCACAAATCAAATTTCCAAATGGAACGATGCACAGAGCGGTACAAAGATTAAACCACTTACTGCATCTGCCCTGACAGGACCAGAGCAACCTGCAATGAAATTAAGCATAAATAAAGAAAAATTGTCCCAGAGACAGATGTGTGCCATTTAGAGTCACAGAGTGATACAGCATGGAACCAGGACCTTCAGCCCAACTTGTCCACACCAGCCAACATCTCCCAGCTGCACTAGTCCCACCTGCCTGCGCTTGGTCCATATCCCTCCAAACCTGTCCTATCCATGTACCTGTCTAACTGTTTCTTAAATGTTAGGATAGTCCCCGCCTCAACTACCTCCTCTGGCAGCTCGTTCAATACATCCACCACCCTTTGTGTGGAAAAAGCTACCCCTCAGATTCCCATTAAATCTTTTCCCCTTCACCTTAAACCGATGTCACCTAGTCCACGATTCACTTACTGGACACGACCAATAAAGGGAAGTATACCACATGCTTCTTCACCACCCAATCTTCGTTTGTTGCCACTTTCAAGGAGCTGTTGACTTGAACTCCAAGCTCACTATTGTTGCAAAATTATCGCCATCGTCTTGAGTCTCCCTGACTGTCTCCACACAGGATTTATATGAATATTTGTTTAAAAAATAAACTTGGTCCCGGTGAAGTAGTAACTCCACAAATAAATGGAAACATAGAAACATAGAAAATAGGTGCAGGAGTAGGCCATTCGGCCCTTCGAGCCTGCACTGCCATTCAATATGATCATGGCTGATCATCCAACTCAGTATCCTGTACCTGCCTTCTCTCCATACCCCCTGATCCCTTTAGCCATAAGGGCCACATCTAACTCCCTCTTAAATATAGCCAATGAACTGGCCTCAACTACCTTCTGTGGCAGAGAATTCCACAGATTCACCACTCTCTGTGTGAAAATAAACGTTCTCATCTCGGTCCTAAAAGATTTCCCCCTTATCCTTAAACTGTGACCTCTTGTTCTGGACTTCCCCAACATCGGGAACAATCTTCCTGCATCTAACCTGTCCAACCCCTTAAGAATTTTGTAAGTTTCATTAAGATCCCCCCTCAATCTTCTAAATTCCAGCGAGTACAAGCCGTGTCTATCCAGTCTTTCTTCATATGAAAGTCCTGCCATCCCAGGAATCAATCTGGTGAACCTTCTCTGTACTCCCTCTATGGCAAGAATGTCTTTCCTCAGATTAGGAGACCATCTACTCAGTCTGAAAAAGGGTCTCGACCCGAAACGTCACCCATTCCTTCTCTCCTGAGATGCTGCCTGACCTGCTGAGTTACTCCAGCATTTTGTGAATAAATACCTTCGATTTGTACCAGCATCTGCAGTTATTGTCTTATATTATATCTACTCTGCAATATTTAAATCGTGTTAAATTGCATTTTTATGGATATAAGAATGCATCTTACACCACTTGATATGGCCTTTATTAGTTCTGGTTCTAAAGGCAAATATTATGAATACTTTCCACACAGTGGGACTCCCCTTGAATAACTGTCCCTCCTAATCCGAGCTTCAGAGATGAGCGTAGGAGAAGTGAAGGTATCACAAAATGCTGGAGTAACTCAGCGGGTCAGGCAGCA